>NC_133662.1:86421611-86505529 GCF_037893015.1 Macrotis lagotis | reverse complement strand
GGAGGGAAAAATTTTTGTTTTGTTTCTTTTTTCTCATAAAGTTGAATCAGATTGAACAATGTTGATAAACTTTAGCCAAAGTGGGAGTGAGGATTGTTGATCTTTATACATGTGACATGAGTACATTTTACATGATCACTCTCATAATTCATAGTAATCAAACCATACTAATTAATATCATTCTTTCTTTATTTCCTAGGTTCTAGGTTCATCTCCTCAAGTCTCACTAGTACTATTGGATAAAGTTTCCATAGTTTGGCTACTTCTTTTCCCTTCAGGGTTTTTGAGGTCAACAAGTTAAGAACAAGCATTTGTTAAATGTTTACTATATACTAGGACATGTGCCAACTGTGGAGTATTCTCAGGAGAAAGAAAAAGAATCCTAAACCTCAAGAGGATTACAGTCTAATGGAGGGAAAAGAAAACATATGAAGGAATGTCATATAACACCATATAAACATCATATAAAATTAGAAGGCAAGGACTAAGTCACATACTGTGGACATTATGAAGAAAATCCAAGAGTCACAAGTATAATCTGGAGAAGAAGAAAGATGTGGGTGTCTGAGAACCCTCCTTAGAATCGAAATTCTGGGAGGAATCAGTTAATCAGAGGTCCAGCCAATGCATGAAACTAGATGAAGTATCTGGGGTGGAGAGCTTTCTGAGGTATTTTAAGCAAAGTCTGGGAGAACACTCAGGAAGGTAGTCTGAACTAGAAGGAAGAGATAATCCTGAGGAGATAGGAGCATCTTTATCTAATACTCTAGCTCTAAAGTTGTTTTTTCCATTCATTATATGTTGATATCAACTAGCTAGTAACACTTAATTTTATATTTCTATCTATATTTCTATCTATATCTATCTATGTTTTTTTAAATTGGGATCAAATAATATGATTTTATTAAAAGCATTTGGGATGGATTCTCATACAAAACATGGGCACACTATTTCACAAGTGCCTATAGCTACAGAGTCTACAGTAGGTGGTTTCCAGATTAGAGAATATGATATGACAGAGTGTTATTCATAACTCTTAGAGACTCTTTTGCTGGAAGTCATTCCCCCCCCTTTCATTTCATGGGTCCTCATGCAGTTATCATTAAATTTGCCATAGTTTTCTATTAGGCTTTTAGTTGAGCCTCGAAGCTCCCTTTCCTCATTTTATCTGGTCAGTCATTCGCTCTTCAAGTAACTCTTCTAGGAACACTGCTGGGGCACAAATAAAATATTTAAAATATTTCAGATGTTTTGAAATTTGAAAAGGTCTTCCTCTGGTTAAGAAAAGTGTGAAGTGGGCTGAGAAACTCTTTTCATCTTTTCCCAAATCAGTTCCTTCTCAGAGACTTGGATGTTTCCTCAAGGTTTCTAGAGCCTTGAATAATTGGGTTATAACATAGCTTACTAGTTGTAAGACTCACGTTGTATGACTTAGTCTCCTCAGTCAATTCCAATGTGCAGTTTTACATCATTTGCTCCATCCAAAAGCCTAAGGCATTCCAGTTGATTAAACTTGATTGATTAATCAATTCATTTGAGAAGCATAGGCCGCCTTCATAGTATTATTTCCAAAATAAGGATTCTTCTTTTCAATACCTTCCATGCATCTTATTTTTGTCTGTGTTATCTCTTCTCGATATTCAAGAATAGCTCCTGTTCTTTTCTCATTGATCTTTCATTGAATATAATTTTCTGTCACTAAACTATCTTTCTGTGAAGTCTCTACTGGCAAGTTGAGGGAACAGAAAACTGAAAGGCTATGCTTCAGAGAGCATCCCAGTTCTAGTGATACAGTTCTAGAGACATTCCACTTAGTGAGATAGATCTTCTACTTTGATCCAGTTCCACTAGAATATTTTTCTCTCTCTCTGTCTCTCTCTCCATATATATACACACATATGCACATTCATCTGTGTCTATATGTGTATATGAATGTATGAATGTATATGTATGTGTATATACATATTCCAAGTTCTAGAGGATGGCTTGAAACTGGTGCCTTTACTTTTTTTGCCATGATGAAGGGCAGGGCCACCCTGGAATGAATTTGTCCCAGGGGAGGTATGGAACTTGGTAGAAGCTGGCAAGATTGAGTTCTAGGGAGCATGCTAACAGCAGAGCAATGGACCCCTATGAAAGGTAAGTTGGTGGGGCAGCTAGGTTGCATAGTGACTAGAGCACAGGCCCTGGAGTCAGGAGGACCTGAGTTCAAATTTGGCCTCAGACACTTAATAATTATCTAGCTGCTTGATCGTGGGCAAGTCACTCTTAACAACATTGCCTTAAATATAAAATTTTTAAAAAAAGGAAAGGTAAGTTCATATTATTCTAGTCTTAAAGCTATTGCCAATTGTAATATACTGAGTAATAGATTACAAGGAAGATTTGAGAGGAAAGTTTATTAGTTCATCAAGAGACAGGTTAGGATATACCTCATTGTTGCATTGTCATTACATAGCAAAGGCTAGTGCTTGCCCAGCCTTAATGATGTGCTGTGATAGCTCACCAATAGGGGAGCAATGAAAACCATTTAAGAACAAGAGACTCCCTCAGCAGTCATATATCTCCAATAGTCCTATTTCCTATAAATCAAACCCTAAGATATAATGATTCTGGTAAAGGTAAGTGAGAAGGATGCCTTGCACAACATACCCTCACTATAATAATCATAATTGTGCAACTCTTACCTTCAATCATTTAGTTGGTTGTGGTCCTCTTTGATACCAAAGAACTAGAAATAGCCATGTTCAATCAGTGTATCCAACTAACAGAAAATAGCTCAGTTGTTCAAAAGTAATGCAAAAACCTCCCTTTTCCCCAATTTTTTCCTCTCAATCATTTTGTTTGTACAAAATGCAATCATTCAACGTTGTTAACACCCCATCCCAGGTGCACCTGCCATTCTCCTAAAATTGCTAAAAGAAAAGCTCAGTCCAGGGAATTGAAATATTTTTTACATATTAAATTCCCTCATTTACAACCAAAAGTAGATTAAGATTCAATAGAAACAATCTAAATAGAGGCCATTATCTACTTCTCTTCCTAGAATCCTGTTCAACTACTTGAACCAAAAAAGCTGAAATAGTCTCTGTATTCCTGCTGACTATTTTGGAAAGCCAAAGTCTTGACTTGAAAGGTAAAATGCCATTAGTAAGTAATTAGGAAAGGGAGTCATATTAGGAGATTTATGCAAGGAAAAAATAATTTACACCCTTGACTATTGTGAATAAAAGAATTGAGAATATTCTAAAATGACTTTCCAGAACTTCACTGTCCATTAATCCATTGTTTTCTTCATTAGTCTATAACATTATTGAATCAGTCCTTCATAATCTTCCCAGTTAAACAAGTATTCAATTGATCAGTGTGTTCCTTGTATGAAACTCATTGGGCTACAAATATCCTGAAAAGAAATTTTTGGGCTTTTGCTGTTGTTATTGTCTGTATTTGTGTGTGTGTGTGTGTGTGTGTGTGTGTGTGTGTGTGTGTGTGTGTGTTTAAAAAAGAAAACCTGTTGTTTCTTGTTTCTGGAGGATTAAAAGGGAAGGCTGATAGAAGAGATTTAACTTTTAAAAGGATAGAAAAAATAGTTTTGCTAAATGTGAAATACTGGATTGGTGGAAATTGATAAGAGCAGAAGGGGCATATGCAGGTTTTAGCAAAAAGATTAACTATGGGGGGATCAGAGAAAGTTAGGAGTCCAAGATAATAATAGAAATGAGATGGTGATGGATAGTAATAATAATGATATTATTATTATTATTATTATTATTATTATTATTATTATTATTATAGGAGCTAACATTCACATAATAGATTGTGGCAGGAACTGCACCATGTTAAGTGCATTATAATTATTATTTTAGTTGATCCTCACAATAACTGTAGGATGTAGGTGTTATTATCCCCCTTCCTCCCTTTTTTACATTTAAGAAAACTGAGTCAAACAAAAGTGATTTGCCTAGGTTCACACAGCTAGTATAAGTCTGAGTTCAAATTTGAACTCATATCTTCCTGATTTCTTGCCTAGGCATGGAAAATGGTTTTGTGCTCTATGAGAACAGGGAAGGTAGGATAGGGGAGGCTTTTGGTGAAAGATAATGTGAGTTCTTTTTTTAACATGCTGAGTTTAAGATGTCTAATGAACATTCAGTTTAATATGTCTGGAAGGCAGTTAACGATTTAAAATTAAAGATCAGTAGAGAATTTGGGACCATATAGTAGATTTGAGAACCATCAGCACAAAGAAGTAATTAAATTTTGGGAAATGATGAGGTCACCAAATGAAATACTATGGAGGAAAAGAGAAAGGGACTCAACACTGAGTGATACATATATTTGGAGGTCATGATCTGAAAATGGATCTAGCAAAGGAAGCAGAGGATATTGATACAGGACAAAAACTAGAAGGTCTTAAAAACCTAGAGAAAAGAGAATATCAAGAAGGTGCAACCAATTTAACTGATTTGTCTAGAGTTACTGAGCATGTAAATTTTGGAGAAAGAATTCTCCTCCTCCTCTTTCACCTCTTTTTATTCCTCCTCTTCCTTCCAAAGAAGATTAATTCAATATGAGTACCATAAACATAAAAAAATAATAAAAATAACACTGGTGATGATTTATTATATGTTAGTATGCCATAATGTAATTTAATGTAATGCTTTGTAGTTTTAAGATTGTTTTACATGAATTATATCATTTGTGCTTCACAGCAATACCTATTAGGTCCAATAGATACTATCACCCCCATTTTGCAAATCAAGCTAATAAAACTAAATAGATACTTCATGATTTGTATTGTACCTGCTTTCTTTGCTCTTAGACAAAATAAATAATGCTTTGCAATGATCAAGTTCCTGTATTTCAAAATACCTTTTTAAGACTTGTGTCCTGGTTTTGCTAATAGGAATATTAAGGCAAAATGGAGTCTGGACAAATTTGATCTGTTTAAGGAATTCAGCTTCAAGTTGCCATACAGCAAAGACAAGGTCCTTATATTGCTACAAGAAATAAATACAGACTCATCAAAATTAGACCATTCTGAATAGGTGTTATATTTAAATTACACCATTAGGAACAGACCATTAAATCTACTTATGTCCACTTCACTCTGTCTCTCCAGGACAGTATAGCTCATTTTATACTACAGGCAAAAACATCAAGGCAATGTTTTAAATAAATGGCTCATTTAACAGCAAGTCTTAAAACATCCATCTTTAATTCAAACACTTTTTTTGTTGCTGTCTTATCAAGAACACATTGTACATAGTCACTGAAATATATCCACCTTAACATTAAAAACAATTAATACTTTCATAGTAAGAATTCATACCCAGGTCTTCTCAAGCGTTTTCATTATATTATTGATATCTTGATATCATTCTTAAAATCATAGGAATGGAAGGGGTTTCAGAAGTTATTATATAATAATCTGAATTTTGCAAATGTAAATCTAAGACTCAGAGACATTATTTAACTTACTCATGATCACACAAGTAATAATAGAATATGTACCTGGATCATTTGGATCATCATTACAAAAGGAATGATGTGAATGATCAGATGTGATTAGAGATATCTCTGTGAATAGAAATAATCCTTGCCTTTTTCTTTTTTTCTTTGTTTCTTTGTTTCTTTGTTTCTTTGTTTCTTTGTTTCTTTGTTTCTTTGTTTCTTTGTTTCTTTGTTTCTTTCTTTCTTTCTTTCTTTCTTTCTTTCTTTCTTTCTTTCTTTCTTTCTTTCTTTCTTTCTTTCTTTCTTTCTTTCTTTCTGTTACCAGGGATAAAAGAAGTTTGCCTGACTTTTGTACTTATGCAGAAAGATTACTTTGAAAATTGACAAAACTTGTATATTTACTATCATTTTCCTTCTTGAGGGATGTGTGTTCTAAATGAAAATGACTTTAAAGGTGCATCTAGAATTACTATCCTTCTTTTAATAATAATGATGATGATGATGATGATGATGATGTTTGTACTTCATTTTCAAAGAAGACCATGACTTCAAGGAGGTGGTGCCATGATAAGCACATGAATAGGATTTGAGTATGGGGATGTAGTGCTAAGTCACCAGTCTTACTTCCTCCTCCAGAGCCATCTAGGTCCAGGTGTCAGACAAGAATTTGGATGACTGGAGATGGCACAGGATTCAGGTCAATCAGTGTTAAGTGACCTGCCCAAGGTTGCACGGCTAGTGTCAGAGACTTCTTGATTCCAAGGCCAGTGCTCTATCCATTGTGCCATCTAACTACCTTCTAATTATATTGAGGCCATTTCAATGCTCTAATAAAATTTTGATCTAAGTATAGTCTTTCTGTAAGTTCTTCTCACTTTCACTTTCCTGGGTGCTTAACCCAGTATCTGGCATATCCTAGACATTTGATAAATGTTTCTTGATGATTGATTGGTAATTCAATTGAGATTTCATTTTGAAATGTAATTATATATAAATACATGTGTATAACTGTATGTATGAGAGAGAGATTTTAAAATCATCTATATTTTGTCTGTTATAACTCTAACTTTTTTATATTGCAAAGTTATGTTCTGTTGGTGGAGAGAAAACAGTAAAATCCGTAAAAACACTAAAAATAAATCTGACATTCCATACAATGTTCCATACTTGTGGACCTCAGTCTCCACAAAGAAATAGTGGGAGATTTTTCTTATATCTTTTCTTTGGAGTCAAGTTTGGTTATGATAATTTCAAAGCATTTTACCTAACTTTTTATGATTATTGGCTTGTTTCCATTTATATTGTTATATTGTTATAATCATTACTTTATTTGGCTCTACTTTTTCATGCTATTTCAGTTCATTTAAAATATTCTATATTTCTTTTTATTCATCATATATATATATATATAATTTCTTAAAGGACATTAATATCTCATTTCCTTCATGTATAACATTTTTTTACCATTCTTCAATTTGCAGACAGTTTTGTTTCCAGTTGGTTGCTTGCATAGAAAATTATGACACAAACTTTTTAGCATTCACAAATCATTTCTTCTACTCAATGACCTCATTAGAATATAGGCCAAACCCTAGAATATTTGTGTCAAAGGAATTTTTAGTCATTTTATATGATTCAAAATTGCTTTCCAAAATAGTTTTACTGTTCCACAAATCCATAAGGAATACATTGTTGTGTTTATCCACAATCCCTATAATACAGACTACTCCCAACTTTTATTAACTTTGTCAATTGACTCGAAGTTGTATCAATTTGTACTTGTCTTATTATTATTATTATTGATTTAGAACTTTTGCTTAATGTTTTAAAGAACTTGCATTTTTTCCTTTTTAGAATTTTTTTAATCCAGCAGACAGATCTTTAAAAATGTGAAGAAGCTTATATGCATTCATAAATCAGGATCATTAAATTGTTTGCCACCCAAAAATGAATTTACTTCCCATGAAAAATAGAGATACTCTTCTCTTTAAAAAGAAAGCATTGTGATGCTTTCCTATATTTTTAATAGTTGTAGTAACAGCAGCAGCAATCCAGTTTAAAAATAAGTTTACTTCTTTAGTTGTCATGTCCAAAGAATTTATTGCTTGCCAGTCTAACAGTAAGCACACCTATTTAATTTTACCTATTTAATTTCACTAATAGAATGTAAATTGAAGGCATTTAAAAACCTTTCTAGTTTGGAAGAGCCTTTCTTTAGTTGCATATTACTAGTATGCAAATTAGGCTTGCCTTTATTATATAATGATGTATTAGGTTAGGAATTTTGAGTGCTTGAAAAAAAAAGTTGGTATTTTTATTGTGTAGATACAACAAGTTAGACTGCCCAAATATATATACTTGCATCTGGAAAATACTAAATAAGCTTAAAGAACTTCACTGTCTGGATCTGATTTTGTATATAATTGATGAAATGGACACAAATCAAATAGGAAAGTTTTGTTCTTTACATGGCTTGAAGGAGAATCCATAATGATTGCAGGAACAAAAAGAAGGAAGAGTTGAGAACATCAAGATAAATACATTTATAAAACATAGTAAAGTTTATGTCATTTTCCTTAAAAAACTCTGTAGTATTATTAGTAATTGAAATATTTATTTTATTCTAATTTTAAGCAAAGAAACTGAGATCCAGAGGCCATATAGTTGGTGAATAACAATTCTAATGGCATCTCTATAAATTGGCAAAATGAGACATGACTTGGAGACTGGTTTTTTTTTTAATAGGAAGCAATCAAAAATTTTGCAACCAAGGGAATATTGCTCCCTTCAAAGAAATTGCCCCTGAGGATCTTGTATTTATTGTATTGATGCTTCAAATTGCCCAATACAATTTTGAAATCATTTTTTCATTCCCCTACAAAAACCCCATTACTTTATAGTCTCATCTTCTAAATTTCTATAAGGGAAGTAGGAAATAAATAAACAAAATTTTAAAAAAGAAAAATTAGGATAAGATTTTACTCATCCATTGGCTGACTTGAAAACATAACCTTTTTGGAGCAGAGCCAAGATGGCCACAGTAGAAGAGGCTCTCTTAGGTGCTCTCTCTCAAACCTTATAAAATAGGAACTTTAGCTAAATTTTCGAGAGACAGAACCCACAGAGGGATCCAGTGAAGCAGTTTTCCAGCCCAAGGTAACCTAGAAAATAGCAGAAAGGCTCCACTCCATGGGGTTAGATGGGCAACCACCAGAGTGAAGGAACTTCAGCCTCCCCAGAGGCAGCCCCAGGGCATTAGGAGCTGCAGCTTACCACAGCAGGGACAGTTTCCTGACCTACTCCAGGAGTACTGGGAACAACTTGGAAGATCAGTGGGGGGAACCTCTGCCAGTATCAGCACATGAAGCCCAGCCCTCAGGGCACTCATCGAGCAGCATGGCAGCAGCCCAGATGCAGGAACTGGAAGCAGGCAGAGCTGGTAAGCAGGAGCCCCCAGGCAACTCAGTCTTGAGTGCTCAGCTTAGGTAGGGGAGTAGAGAGAGACTTCGGAGGTCTGTCCTCCATACCTAGAATAGGACTCTGAGGCTCTGACCACATTCTGATGCTGATCTCAGTCTAGGCCACCAATAGAACAGCAGGACACCCCTCCCACATCAACCCCGTGACAGAGGGCTGTGCTTGTGGTCATTCACAGACCAGGAGGGAGGACAGAGCTTCACACCCTGAGATCCTTCTGTGAGGGTGTACCAATAATACTCAAAAGCTCAGGAAGCACCCCAAGACCAAGCACAGGCTAGGGAAATGAGTAAACAGAGAAAAAAGAGGAACATCATTGAAAAACACTTTGTCTATGATCCCTAGAAGCATCAAAATACTCAATCAGAAGATAAGGAAGTCCAAGCTCTTGCTTCTAAAGATTCCAAGAAAAACAGAATTTGGGCTCAGGCTATGACAGAGCTCAGATTTTGAAAATCAAGTAAATGAGATAGAAGAAAAATTGAGAAAAGAAATGAGAGAGATGCAGAATAAACATGAAAAAGAAGTCACCAGCTTAGTCAAGGAGAACCAAAAAAAAAATACTGAAGAAAGTAGCATGCTAAAAACCAGCTTAGGCCATATTGATAAAATAGTTCATAAAGTTATTGAGGAGAAGAATGCTTTAAAAAGCAGAATTGGCCAGAAGGAAAAAGCTATAAGAAAGCTCTCTGAGGAAAACAAATCCTTCAGATGTAGAATGGAGCTGAAGGAGTCCACTGACTTTACGAGAATTCAGGACACAATACTTCAACACCAAAAGAATGAAAAATTAGAAGAAAATGTGAAACATCTCATTGAAAAAAACAACTGATCTGGAAAAAGATTCAGAAAAGATAATTAAAAATTATTGGGATACCTGAAAGTCATGATCAAGAAAATAACCTTGACATCATTTTTAAAGAATTCCTACAGGAGAATTGCCTAGATATCCTAGAAACAGAGGTCAAAATAGAAACTGAGAGAATCCACTGATCTCCCCTGGAAAAAGATCCAACAAAGCAACCCCAGTAATATAGCCAAGTTCCAGAACTCCCAAGCCAAATAGAAAATATTACAAACAGCAAGCAACCCCAGTAATATAGCCAAGTTCCAGAACTCCCAAGCCAAATAGAAAATATTACAAACAGCCAGAAGGAAACAATTCAAATATTGTGGAGCTACAGTCCGGATCACACAGGACTTAGCAGCAACTACTTTAAAGGCTTGTAGGGCTTCAAATATAATATTGTGGAAGACAAAAAGAGCTTGGACTGCAACCAAGAATCAAATACCCAGCAAAAATGAATGTCTACTTCCAGGGAAAAAGATGGACTTTCACTGAACCAGGAGAATATCAGATGTTCCTTTTGGAATGGCCAAAGGTGAATAGAAAGTTTGATCTTCATGTACAGGACTTAGGTGAATCACAGAGAGTGGAGGAGAAGGGTAAAATATGAGGGACTTAATGATGTTGAACTACATGTATTCTGGTATAGAAAAATGAGATTGATAATACTCATAGGAAACTTCTCATTTAATAGAGCAGGTAGAAGGAGCTTTTATGGATGAAGCACAGGATAGAGCTGAGTTTGAAGATATAATATATTGTAAAAATGCAGTCAATGGCTAAAAGGGAAATGTAATGGGAATAAGAGAAAGGAGTGGTAGAATAGACTAAGATATTTCATATAATAAGTTTTTTTATTACAATGAACTACTGCAATGATATGGAAGGGGGTAAGACAAAGGGGAATGAGGGAACCTTTGCTCTCATCAGAGGTGGCTCAGGGAGGAAACAACATATATACTCAATGGGGTATAGAAATCTAGAATAAGAAGATAGAGAAGAGGGACAGGGGGATGGGGGGGGATGTGAGTGATGAAGGAGAGGGTAGACCGCAGGGGAGAGTGGTCAGATACAACACATTTTCTTTTTTTTTACTTCTTGCAAGGGACGGGATTGGATGGCCTGTCTGGGACCACAAAGCCGGGTGGTTGCTGGGCCTAAGGGGTGGTAGGTGGGCTCAGATTCTTTTGTCCCCAGGGCCGGTAATTACTGTGCTGTGCCACTCAGCTACCCTACAGTACAATTAAGAAGAAGGACAGAGTGATTGAAGAGAGAAAATATAGTGTATCGTAGTGGGGAAGTAGAAATGGAGGGAGTTGCAATCAGCCATGGCAACGGTAGAAAATTATGGAAGTAGCTTTTATGATGGAATTATCCTAAAGAATGTAACAGATTTGGTGGTGTTGGAACACAGACTGAAACACATTTATTATTATTATTATTATTATTATTATTGTTGTTGTTGTTGTTGTTGTTGTTGTTGTTGTTGTTGTTGTTGTTTTTGAGGTGTGTTTGCAGGGCAGATGGTTGGGTGGCTTGCCCAGGGTCGCACAGCTGGGTGACTGGTGGGTGTCTGAGGTCAGATTTGGACCTGGGTGCTCCTGACTCTGGGGCCAGTGATCTGTCCACTGTGCCACCTGGCTGCCCCTAGTATTATTATTATCATCATTTTATTTTATTTAATTTTATTTATTTTTGCAGGGCAGTGAAGTTGGGATGATTTACCCAGGGTTGCACAACTGGGTGATTGTTGGGGCTGATTTTGGAATTGGATGCTCCTGATTCCAGGGCTAGTTCTCCTTCTGGTGTGCCAATTAGCTGCCATTATTATTATTATTATTTTATTTTTTCCTCTTTCCTTTACTTTATTGCTCATGAGGGTCTATAATTTTTTGGGGGAGGGGATATTATGTTTACTCTTAAACAAGAATATTTTAATAATGTATAAAAACATCATTTGTACAAAAATAAAATAAATATAAATATAAATAAAAAAGAAAAGATAACTTTTATATAGGTTTCAACATAATGAAAATGTTTGGGTCACAGAATATTCATTTTGGAAGAGACCTTTAGACTCTATCATTAACATAATAGATAAAAGATTAATCTGAGACTTGTTTGACATTTAGAATTAACAGAACTTATAGAATAAATTCTAATTCAAAAAATACCTCCATGGAGTACATCCAAGGCTCTAAACTTCTAATCTAGAACATTTATTAGTAGGACTATAATTAATCTTTTCATCATGAGGAGAAAGTGAAATAGGGGCAAATTCCATTGAACAGAGACTAATGATGGAAATTAAGATCACGTGGTTTATATCTGAAAAATTAAGTCATTATTTTACTGCTGGAATTGGCAGGAATTTTTTTTTTATATACAAGAAAAAGGTTGGATTGATTTATAAACAATAGCTCCACAAATGACTTTTATGCTAAGACTTGTATCTCTGGGTTACATTCAAGTATATGATCATGCCTTCTCATATCTTTTGGTAGCATTATTGGTAATTATTTTTTGTCCTTTGCTTTATAATTTATAAAACATTTTTATAAACATTATTTGAACAGGTTCTTGTGAATTATGAAGGTCAGCATTACTTTCTAAGGTCAGACATTTTAGCAAGCAGGAAGATCAGTCTAAATCACAGTCTAAATTTCAAGAATTTTTACAGAATCTTCCAAGGGTTTATTCTCTCTATTTTCTCTATGACTGACTTTCTATCTTTCTATTTATATATCCATTTTGTTATTTATGCATTGATTCAGTTGTCTGTTTACTTTAATAACAGAACTCTATTGCTGATCCTATAACAGATTTTTCTATTTAGCAACATGTAGGGTGAACTGGAGATTTCCTGCATAATGGCTCATCAAGATTAGTTGGAAAGAACTAATTTTCAAATTAGAAGCTATTTAGCTATTATATTTATGAGGTTGATTTTGGCCAGTAATAAAGGATAAGGAAAGCAAAAAAAGTATGATACCTGAGTTCATGTTGATTTAATTTTGAATGTGACCCTTAGAAGACTATTTATAGTCAATTACAATTTTATATGTTCAGCTAATATCTTTCCCTTACAAATTGATTTTTACCCCTGTGCTTAACCTTGCATAATTTCTTTAATATAAATTTACATTCATCATCTTTCTAACTTTGGAAATATTATGGCTCATAAGTATCCATCATGCTTTTTTGAAAGGTTTTACAAATGTATTTGTAGTTTAATGTTATGTTGCCTTTGGCAGACATCTTTCCCTTTGGCAAGTAAATTGGATAATTTTGAGTATTACGCTTTTTGATCTTTTTCCCTTAATGATGAATAGCTACTTGGAGTTTTCAAACTCTGTTGAAGTTTCTTTTCTCCCCATTCCTGTTACTGCTACAGATGTTGTCGCTGTCTGTAATTCTTGGAATGAGAAGCAATACCCACTAGTTCAGTGCTGAACCACAATAAAGTCTTTAGGATAGATACTAACTGGTTAGTATTTTAAAGAAAACTCCAAAAGAGGTTATAACTATTTTTTAAGAATTACTCTCCTCAACTTTCAGTTATCTTTCTGTATTTAGTCAGTATATCAATTCATTAGATTAAAGATGAGCATTATATTTTTGAAATAAATAATAATGATGATGAAAGGATATGGCATAAAATTGAAACTATTTAAAAGGGTAATTTAGAATTATAAAAAAATGGCAACAGAATTGACCTAGGAAATGATTAAAATAACTTGATAATAATTAGCAAGTACAAATTAATTGACACAGCAAGGAATTCAAAAGAGCCCCAGAAATAAATGTTTCTGTCAAAAACATCCAATTTACTTGCCAAAGGCAACATAAAGTTAGAATACAGATGCATTTGTAAAACCATTCAAAGAAAAATGATGGATAGTTATGACCTGCAATGTTTCCTAAATAAGAGAGAAGATGAAAGTAAATCATATTAAAAATTATGGAAGTCTAAATTACTGAACAAAGTTACCCTAATGTCATTGAGGGGCTAAAACATAAAGAAGTTTATAAAGAGGAAAAAATGGGGGGAAAACTTTCAAAAATGACTTTAACCAACTTTTTCCCAATTAAGAATAATGGATTCTCAACCTAGAATCAACAGTACAGTCTCATGTTTTCTTATAAAGAATGCTAAAATAGTTCTAAGAAAAAAATAAGCAAAGTAAGTAAATTGGAACACATGTTTATAGAGTACATTTATCCAACAGGTTATCTAATTATTAATCTTTAAGGGATAAATACTAATAGAATCTAAAGAAGGGGACTTTTCAAAAGCATGAAAAAATTTATAGCTTATTTCTAACAAATAAAGGGAATTGAGTGATTAATCATCAAGTACTATGTCTCCAAACTACCATCTAAGAAAATAATATTAAAGATATAAAAACATAGGCTTGTCATATCAAACTTTCCTATTTCTTGAAAATATAAGTCAAGAGGCACTTAGATTCATCTAAAATGCATCGAGTATTACTAGTAATGTTTGGTAGGGGGGAAATGGGCATTCACACATGGTATTTCACAATGGATCTGAAAATTATAACAGATACAAAATCCCATTGGTTTATTTGTTGATTTCCAAAAAACCCCTACACATTTCATTCAGTAGGGAATAAATGTGAACTCTTTTATAAGTTATTTTTCCAATAATTTAGCAAAAATCTATCATTCAATCTTCGACATTAAACAGAATAATAATAAAACAACTTATTCAATGATTATCTGAAAATAAATGGAAGACAGCATAAAACAGGGAGCTATAAACATCAGCAAATGTATTTTTTTAAATATGATAATGATCCAGCACAGAATACAGATTGGTAGTTAGTGACATTCTCCATACTCTAATTTGAAAGTGACATTGTATTGATTGCATTAAGTCCTAAATATTGTTGAGCCTCCTGCACAAGATTAGTTATCTCTCAGAGAGTTTGGTCTAATGATGCACATAATTAATAGAGTTAATGAAGAATGCTTGTTTCATGAATTTTAACTTGAATTTGGATAGTTAACCTTCATGTCTTATATATCACAATGGATATTTTAGGATAGAAAGTAAATGTGCCCATTGGTTTTGGCCTTGAGTTGAACTGGAGAAAGAGAGCAGGTTGAATTGTCAGTAATAAAAAAAAAGAATTATTCATTGACCTCCATGTTTCCTATACAAGGAATGACCCATCTTTTAAATATCAAGCCTTTACTGGTATTTCTATAAGATAAACAGGGAGGACAAATATTTCAGTTGTATGACAATGGAAAATTTCATGTTAATACAAAAAGACTGTGATACATAACAAATGAGATATTGAAAAAAGAATGAGTGGAAAAATATTAGGAAGGGATTGTATAGTGAGAAGAGAAACTGATATTTTTCTTGTGGCCAAATTTAGAGGGTAAAGTCTTGGTCTCCTTGAGATTTTAGGGGAAAAAATGTCTTTGGGAAGGTGTTTAGAACTTTTTAGTGGAGTTGCTTGACTAAGAAAAGTATAAGATGATCAGACAAAATTCTGTTATTATTTGCATTGTTAGAGGGAACTTCTATATTAATGAAATCAAAGATACATTTGTGCATTTTAGATGATTTTCTTCCTACTTATTTTCTTGACTAAATAACTATTTTCCTTACTCTTCCTCAAACAATCCTCATACTCATTCCAACACAATACTTATAAAAAGTCAGGTGCTAAATAAGCTTATAAGGGCTTATTTGTATATCAATCCTTCATAATAATATCATTTATGTTTCTTTAATTTCAATTTCCAAACAAATGGCTCATGAACTTTTGGAAAATAACCCATTTATATCATGTTGAATTTATGTATGACCTTTGTTGGAGAATTACTTTTAATGTTAAATTGGGAAATGCAATCTTGTTTTCTTATTCTTTTGCTGTTGTTCATATACAGTCACATACAACTTCATGATCTCATTTTGTGCTTTCTTGACAAAGATGTAGGAGTGACTTTTCACTTCTTTTTCAGCTTATTTTTTCAGATGAGGAAACTGAGCCAAATTGGGTTAAATGATTGCCCAGATTCATATAGTTAATTTCTGAAGTCAGATTTTAATTCAGAATGATGAGTCTTCTTGACTCATTCTATCTCCACTGTCCCACCTTGATGCCTTCTTTCATGCCCTATTTTCTTTGAAAAATATATACTTAGTTGTTACTTAGTAATTGGAGGAAAGATTAAATAATTTCATATGCATACAATAGAAGAGGATTATATTATAAGCAATATTGGATATGAAAAATTCAAAGAAGCATGAAAAACATTAACTTTCACAGAGTAAAATAAGCAGAATCAGGAAAATAGTATTTAGAATATTCAAAACACCATTAATAAAAACAAAAAATATGAAAATAAAATTGAATACTGTGAAACTATTGAATAAACTTTTCCCCCAAAGAAAATTGAACAAATATCCCTTCCTCTCTTCTTTGTAAAGGATGGGAGACAAGAGTATGGAACAGAGCATGCAGTGCCAGACTTAAATAATGTGTTTAGGTTTTGTTTCCTTTTTTAATTTTTATCCAGTTATGAGGAAGATTTATAGCAGCTAGTAGCAAATAAATTAGTGTAAAAGGAAAATAAACAATGAAAATTGAAAATTGTAAATCCTTGCATATAGATCAGATGAAGCTTTAATTATGTGCTTTATAAACACACATATAACATATATATATACATATATATATACATATATATATATATATATATGTTGTGCATTTATATATACATTCATGAAAGTGGGCATGTGCCCATGGTTTAATTTTTGTAAATTAAGATTTTATTTAAAAAAACTTGTTCTAGTTAAAAAAATAGTGAAACAGGTGAGATATAACCAATAATTCATGTCCTATCAGAATGACACAGCTAAATATCCTGTATTCACTTGTGCTCACTGATAACTTATCCTTGTACAATAAAGTGATATTCCTAAAGAAGAGAATTCAGAAAATTCCCAAATTAAAAAAAATCAGCTGACTCCAGATGGTTTCCACTAATTCCTTCTTCACCCTCAATAATCTCCCTCTCTCCCCTTAAAGGAAACCAAGAAAAATTAGAAAACACTTCCATAAATTTCTCCAGAAATTCTCAACTATTGAAAGTCTGAGAAGTTCATTCAATATCTTGCCAAAATCTCTCCTGTTGCCCCATAAATGTATTTTCTCTTGTGTCCTTTTAACTGGTGTTGGAAAATAATTTACAATTGAAAAGCCTTCAGTTATTTGCAGAAATTGTTGTTTTTATTATCATTTGCTTCAAATTACATTTTATTCCTTTTTTTCAACTGAGCACTGAATATTTTCCAAGGTACCTAAAATCTTAGGATTTGGATGTTGGCTCGAATTTTTTTAAGATCATCTAATCTAGTTGATAAAAGAATTCATATACATATACAAACAAATACACACACATACATGGACATGCACATACATGCCTACATATATACACATAAATAGGCATACATATACACAAAATATGCATATACTCTTCTGAAGGTTACTTCACAATCTGCTTGAATAATAAAAATGTAAATAGACAAAGAAGAAATAATAGATATATTTTAAAGTCCAATCATTTAAATAATTTACATATTGGTCAAAGACACACATATATCCACTCATCTGAGTATAATTGGACTTCCTTTCCACTAACCCTGTTGGAACATTTGCTTCTTCAGTCTTTGTAAAATGAACAGATTTTCTCATGATTTATAATTATAAAGATGACCTTTTGAAAAATCATCAGGACTTACATTTCTGAACATGAATGAATGAAAGTGGCTACAGAACACTAGCCTTTATTTGAATATGAAAAGACTTGTCCTGTCTGCTCAGAAGGGAAACATCCTCAAGGGCTGATTTCCTGAATCCTCCCCATCATTAACTTGGGCCCCATTGTCCTACACCTGGCTGCTTTCACTAGCTGGGATACTAGAATTTACTAGAGGACTGGAACCAGATGCAGCAAGCGGGAAAGATGTCACATGCCATGTGGAATGGTAATATAGCGCACCTGACAACTGGCAGAGTCTTTGGAAATGAGGCTTAATGGTAAAATGAGTGCAATTAAATATGCTGTTACATCGCTGCTGTCCCAGAGTATGAGAATGCTTAATGTGACTCATCAGCCCCATTCCACGCTCCAGACACTTGGAAACTGAATGAACACAAATAGAAAATTCCACAGTAAATCAGAAACACAAAAGGAATTTATAAATATGAAAAAAAATTTCTCCTCTCTCTCTCTCTTGCACACACACACACACACACACACACACACATACACGCACATGCTCAGATACACACAAACACATATTGCTGGATTCCTTTCAATAATACAGCTTCTTTGTATGTAATACAACAATGCTGGGGTCTTCTTCAATTGAATCTTATTGATTTTTGCTATATTTTAACTCCATAATAACTTTGCATCAAACTGACAGAACACACTAAACATTTCTGAGAGTACCTACTCACGGACTTCTTTTAGCTCTACTTCCAAACTCAAAACAATATTGTTTAATCTGAGCTAAGAAATGACCCTACATTGACCAACACAATAGCTCCAATCTCACCATCATTTCAAAAGCGATCGATACCACCAAAAGTCACAGTCTGGGATTGTAGAAATTGCCTGTTTCAACAATCACAACAATGCCAAAGAGCTAGGACATCATTTTGTGCTTTTGCTGATCGATTATTGTCTTTACAAAAAAGAAAGAAGGTTCTAGGAATGGGATGTGGAGGGAGTGCATTCCAAGGTGAAAGAGAAATGTAAACATCCACAACAGTCAATGAAAACATAAATTTACTTTTCGAGAGAGGAAAACAAAGTAGGGAAAAATAAGACAGCCTAAATACTGAAAAGAAAATAAGAGGAGTCAGACAAATTTCCCCAAGAACAACATTAAGCAGTTTATTAAAAGGATATGAGAGCATCTGTCTTGAAGAAAGACCAAAGACAGAATCAAAAATGATTAGCCAGCATGGGTTCAAGTCTTTCCACTGGAAATTATTTCTGCAGAATATACTTGGTTTCCATAAAGTTTTCAGAAATATCTGTACTTTTGAGTTTTCCTGAATTAGGTTAAAAACAAGAATAGTGACATCATAGAAATTTCATTTCAAACTCTAGCATTCAATTCCAGAGTATTTGAAACCCTTGTTATAAAATAATTTAAAAAGTTATGCCCTTATCTGACTCACTGGTTTAGCTGAATGATGAATTAATATGCAAGAATATTTCTCCTCTGATAGGGTAAAAATAAATATATAATAGTAAAGTTTAACACTTTACCATATTGCATATATTGTTCCTATGGTTGGGAAATAGAAAAATTTCACATATTCTGTTCAAAGCTCTTATGTAAAACCTAATTAAAACTAAAGAGGTTATCATATTACTAAAATCTAAACAATGGAGTTTTCCAGAAGACCAGTGGAGATTTAATGGCAAACTTTGAGAATTCTCCTTTTCAGCAATCTAAAGCATTTCCCAGGTAAAATTTACCTTTTTTCTCCCTGGAGAAAAACATTAAACCAAAATAATTAGGTAACAATCACATACCTATCTGTTACTTGGGAACAGCAATGAAACCCACAACTAGATTTATGATACCTGGTGCAGCAGATGGTCAAACTGATGCATATTTCAAACATTTCACATACAACAACTTAGGTTCAAATTTTGCTTTTTAGAAAATAGATTAACTTAGGAAATTTCAGTTAAGATGTAAGCATGAGCAAAGAAATAATTAGCATATTCTAACCTTTGTTCTATTGTTTTTAATCAATGCAGCGAAATCTGGATCATGCTAATACATATTTTATTTTGTTATATTGAGAATAAAATCTCAGAAATGTATTGACATATGTATTCATTTCATCATATATGAGCAGTGATTGACTTTTATTTTTCTACTCACGCAAATGGTATCTACTATAGTCACTAAGTAAATAAATCCTAGCACTAATACCATTGTATAAATTTCTGTTTCCTACAATAGATGCTAATGCTTGTAGCATATTAATGGGTAGAATTATATGCAGTCTAAATATGATACCTCTTTCATAGTATCGAGGGTCATGCCATGAAATACTTTGATACGCCCTTGAGCACTTCCTCCTCTTCTTCCTCCTCCTCCTTCTTCCTCTTCTTTCTTCCTCTTTCTTTTTCTTGTTCTTGTTCTTATACTTGTTCTTCCTCTTCTTTTTTTCTTCTTTCTTCCTTCTTTCTTCTTGTTCTTGCTCTTATTCTTGCTCTTGTTCTCTTCTTTTATTTCTTTTTCTTCTCTCTTCTTCTTCTTCTTGTTATTCCCCATATGGTATTCTAAAATAACTTTTTTTGACAAATATTCATTAAGCTCCTGTCTGGCTCACTAATTCAGCTGAATGATAAATTAAAAACTCTTATTAGCACACAGCCCCAGCTGACTTCACATCTGGAAGTACTCTTAGCATACAATTTCCACCAATGTTCATTGTCACACTCATTTTTCTGTATTTCTGACTGCCCCTGAAAGTAGAAATTTAAGATTAAGAGTATCAAAAAATTAAGATTAAGATTAATTAAAGAAAAAGTGAATAGGTCTGGCTGGCTCAGTCTTCTCTGACCATGACCCAGCCAAGTCTGCATGGCTGTTCTTTTATCTCTATCTCTCTCTTTCTCTCTCTCTCTAACCCTTCACCTTTTTAATAATTTTTTGTTTTATTTCCACCCATGCTTTCCTGAGTCTGATTAATGATTCCTCCTAGGCAGAACTGAATGAACCCAAGTAGCCAGAGGCTACATATTGGTGACCAACAAGGGGATTCTCCCTGTCCAGATTGGGAAACTGGATGGAGCTCCATAGGTGAGAAACAATAACCGCCCCCACCTTTTTATAAGATCTTAGATTTTTAGAAAAGTAGGAAAATAAAAGGACCTCTAGCCCTCCTGCTGCATGTACCATTTTTCTTGAAAATGGAAAAAGGGTGAGTTTGTGGGGTTGTCAGCCAAGCTGAACCCATGTGGTGTTTGGCAGTAGCCCTGGTGTGGGCCTGCCTTGTTCAGACTGACCAGAGGAATGGCAGTTCTGAGGTGCATTTGGTTTATACCCCACTGTGAGTGAGGGTTGTTAAGGAAGAACATTCAGCATTTGTCCAATTGACATGTTTGCCTACCTATAAATTGATAGAGAATTACAAAAAAAAAATAGGGGGAAAACTCAGTACCACTACTCTTCCCCCATCTGTGTATTTGCTCCTTGGAAGGAATTAGAATTGACAAAAGCAAAACATTTGATTTACTGGAAATTATCCTTGGGTGGTACTCTTTTTCTCTCTTTCTTTCTCTTTGGAATGCTCTCTCTCATTCTCTGAGGCCCCCACCCTCTGCACAGGGAGGAGGGAGGGAGAAGGGAAATCTTAGAACTTCGAAACTCAAGCCTATGTCTCAGATGGAATGTACTTTGCTGCAGGAAGGGTAAGACTGCCCCAAAACTTGTTTTAGAAAACAGGGGACCCCAATGCTTTCTTCCTGGTTTGGGGAGGGCGGGGCGGATTGGGCAATGACCACATTTTTCTTAGGCTCCAGGTCTTTGTCAATTACAAGTCTCTTTTAGCTGGACTGAGAAGGCCTCCCTTGGGAGGGGGAAGTGAAATGGGAAGATTGATAGTCAATTAGTTAAAGGAAAGGGGAAGATAACTTTTTTGAGACTAGGAAATTAAGATTTAATAAGGTAACTGGATTTGAAATTTATAAAGTTATTTAAGAATGCATTCAAGTTTAATTATTCGTTGACTATTTCAAAATCTTAATGAATATATGAGGTTCCTCAAGAAATTCTGATTGATTCTAAAAATCATTTTTGACTGGTCTTAATTGATACAATAAAATATATAATATAAATATGTGTGTATATATGTGTGTGCATGTGTATTTAAACATCAATGAGACATTTTCACATCTCTCAGCTGATCTGGAGCAGGGGAAAATGTTTCTGTATTCTGAGATTTGGTACCAGACAGGGTATGAATCTCAGCTTGGTAAATTTGATACAAAAGAGGTATCACTGTCTAAACTCCTTTGTCTGTGTGTACAATTCAGATGTGAAAAAGTTACAGTTACCTGAGTTAAATGTTACTCCTTTTTGTTTGAATTTTGAATTTAACTGCTTAAAAAGGTCTAATTTTAAGGAATTAATGAAGTTGGGATCTGAGCCCATCCACTTAAATCATTTGGAAATTTGTTAGTGACAAAGTTTGAAATGATTTCATCAGTGAGTTAAGATTTGTTGATCTAATATACTGGTTGAAGGCTGTATCCAACTTAGATTAATGGAGACCTTAAGGTTTACATTTAGTAAATGTAGACAGACTTCTTGCCCTCAAGAAGCTTTGAAAAGAGGGGCAGGAAGACCTTTGATAGGAAATGATCACCATCTTGTGTTTAAAAAGAAACTGAGAGCAAAATGAAAGTAATATAGTTACCCTTTGAAAGTTTTGTAACAAATCTTGAAAATTTATATGTGTTATTAAGAAGGAAAATATAACTGGGATAAGTTGTATTTCAGGGAATTTGGGAATATTGACTCATATCATTGATTTCTTTTGGTGAAGAGATACTGTACTAAATTTTATAATATGATTTGTTTTGATGTTAAATTGATATACATTGTCAACAATCTCATGAGGTCTTTTGTTGGTAAAGGAAGAGAGTTTGTAATCTTTGTCTCATTTATCATCATATGCTTATGGAAGGGAATATATATGTATTAGTTATGGGATATTCTCTTGTAACTTCAAAGTAATTGTATTAACAATTTCTCTTGTGAACATGTAAGCTATTTGAATACTGTAATGTTAAATCCTGGAATTAACATGTGATTGTTTTGAAGGCATGGCAAGGGAAACATCACAAATTACGACCCGTTCTGAGATAAATCTGTGAATTCATGCATATTAATTCATGTTGTTAATTGACTTGAATGCCTGGTTGTTTTTACTATTGTTTTATTGCATTGGAATCAATAACACATGTTAGAAATTTAAAGTTACCTAAGATGTTCTAATAGTTTTAAAAAATTCTGAAAGTAATAATTTGTATTTTTAAAGATGGCTAGTAGTTAAAAGTCTATGTATAGATATTTCTAGCTATATATGTAAATTGGGACTAAATTATTGTTATTTGCTTTGAGAAAAAAGCACCTTATATAACATGATGATGATTTGAGATTTCTTTGTGGCAATCTCTAGCCAATTGTTACATGAGGAGTTGGGAGATGATGGGCAATCTCCTAGCCAGAAGGAGATGTTTAGTTCTTTTAAATATAATATATAACTAAATGGGTTCATTGAAAAAGATGATTTTATTATATATCTATATATATGAATTAGGATTATTGTTTCCATATATATTCACATATATGTATTTTCATATATTATATATATGAATTAGTATTATTAGGATTATTGTTTTCACCTCTCAAGATCTGATTATTGCATTTAATTTACAGCACTGTCCTTAGTGAATAAGCAACAATTGAATTATGATTTTTTTTCCCCTGGATCTCTTATACCAAATTACAGCCTGCAACATGCATTGGTTCTCCTTAGTGTTCTGGTTATAGGTAATTGCCATATTACAACATATTGATTTACCTGACATCAGGTATGATAAAATAGAAAGACTATATGCCAATGAAGCCATTTAACCCTATGGGGTTTGTTAAATGCTGCAAATGGAGTAAGTGACCTTTGAAAAAACAACCCTATCCTCAACTAGGGTAGGATTCTTTTAAAAATTCCCTCACCTGGCCCATTGAAGAATATTGTATATATGACTTCATAAGAGAACATGTCCTCATGTCCCTATCTGCTCTGTAATAGCAAATTGTCATGATCATTCCAGGTTCACCATTATTAAGTTTGAGAGTGAGCCAGTTGGTTAGGATAATGCATATTGGCATATTTAATGGATTTAAAGGAGAGATCCATTTTTCAACTAGAATTTGTGTTCATTCTAATCATGGCCAAAGCTAAAAGAAAAAATGGTGTTGCAAATTTTTGCATATGTGCAGTTTTAAAATGCTTTTTCCAGTACATTTGTTTATACTATTTGAGTTTTTGTTAGCAACTTATGTGGTATCCATCTACAAATCTGTGTTATATTATAACCCATGTTCTTATAAAAGATATTTTGATACTGACTTAGGATTATAAAATATAATTCTTAGTCCTTATAGACCTTCTAGTTTTTTCCTAAATTATTAGACCTCTGTTAAATAGACTTTTCTGTTACAATAGCTCTGGTTTTTGCTTGCTCAATTTTTTTTTTCCTTGAGTTTTGTTCCTCTTCACTGTATAGCTCCAAGATCAGCCTCTGCATGTTGTCAACCAGCTGTGCCAGCCAATCATTTCATTTCCTCAATGAAGCCCTCCTGTAATACATTCATTTCCAAATAGACTCTGAAAGATTCAGAGGAATTTGGTCCTAAAAAGGAATTGAGGGGGGAAAGATGCAGGGGAAGATGAAAAGAATTTGAATGTAAACAGAAAGAATTTGGGTGGAGATGTAAATTGACTCCTGAGATGTAAATTGACTTGAAGTAGAGAATTATGATTGAAACAGAAACAACTGTAATCTTGGGTGGGGGGGCCTCCCCATTCTTAAAGTACCATTGTTTAATGTAAAATTTGTATCCTGATCTCCTCGGGCTTTACCATCTACCTAATTCCCAGGGTCCAGTATAGGGAGTTCACCTTTTGCCCTCTGGATGAGAGGTAAGACATAAAAACCTGGATTCGACCCTTGGTTCAGGGCCAGCTCAGTCTTCTCTGACCATGGCCCAGCCATGGCTGCTTGGGTGTTCTTTTATCTTTATCTCTTTCTAGCCCTTCTTATGTCTTATAACCTTTTAAATAAATTTTTGTTTTATTTCCAAAAAAAGTCAATAGGTTCAACTCTTAATTTTTTCAAGTTAATTCAATAAGCATTTATGAAGTACCTACATTATTTAAACCTCTGGTCTGTATGCTGGGGACTCAAAGACAAAACTTAAATAGTATCTGCCTTGAAGTAACATAGATTAAAAGTTTAGTTACACAAATATAGGTGATACTAGAATTGCACAAAGTGCACTATTTTTCAACAAAATAGTGACAAAATCATAAGGACTCCAGACATTTCTTTTAAGGATTGATATATCTTTTCAGTCATTTGGCCTAATCCTCTTATTTTAGAAATGGAGGGCACATGGGACCAGAGAGATTAAATATCCCAGGCACATAGATAGTAAGTGGAAGAATTGGAATTAGGATTATATGAATCCTGTGACAAAGATATCTGATATGACTATAATCCAACTTCATTCTCTCAAATTTATAGTCCATTTCAAGCAGAATGGATAAATTGACCCATTAGTTTACACAATAAAATATACTTTGTCCTCAAAAAATAAAAGGTAAATATTTTAGTAGATAGATTTCTAAAGATATATTCTTGATTTAGAAGAAGAACCAGTCCAGAGAGTTCTCATATGTTTAAATGCTTATTAAAATGAATATAAGCTATAATAATACAGTGTACACTAACCAGAGTGTCTTTGACATGCAGCTTTCTGTAAATTCTAGGACCTATGGTAAACAGACATTAGTTTGAGGTAATCACTGACTGAAATATACCTTTCATACCCCACTTTGTTGAGGAGATAACTGTTTTCTAGAGGCTATGCTTTTGCAATATGCTTTTACGCACATTCTACTCAATTGAAAAAAACTTTCAGAGTAGATAGTGATAAACTTAATTGTACTTATATGTTACATACTCATCCATTAATACATAGAATAGAAATGTTTAACTTCCAGTAAAATCAACAAATGCAGTCTTTAATGCCCCATATTAAATAAAATTAAAGAGAACAACTTTCTGGTCATTTGAACTCAACAATCATAATAAAAATATAACATACAAAACAAGCATTAGAAAATTAAAGCCCAAAGTAAAACATTCCCTGTGAGACTTAAGATCTTTATATGCCATAAGAAATGGCAGATTGGTAACTAAGTACGATCTGAATCTAGAATAGCTTTTCACAGGAAGTGACATCTAAATTGAACCATAACTGATGGAAATTGAAACAATAAATTCCAGGCATGGGGAATAATCTTTAAAGTCAGTTAAAGACTAAAATATATTTGATTTAAAAGATGAGTTATAAACTAAGTTGTCTGAAGCTTAGAGTGAATGAAAGTGAATAATATAAAATAAATCCAGAAAGTAGACTAGAATAGGTTAGTGGTTGATCTTAGGTGCTAGTCTGGGGCAGTTGTATTTTTAACTTCAGGTAATATGGAACTAGTAAAGATTTCTGATCTGAGGAATATGGTGATAAAATTCATACCTTAGATGAATAATTGTCAGTAGCTTGAAAAATAAATTGTTTGGAGAGCAAATATTTGAAAAATGAAAGCATGGAAAGCAAATAGACAACTTAGGTCCAATGACCATAATAGCAAGAAGAACAAAACAAAACATGGAGATAAAAAAGAAAACAATAAACAAGATGATACATGATGAATTATTGAGGTAGGGCAGAAGCGATGTGAATGGAGATAACAGGACATATTTGACTCACATATTAGAGATAAAATCCAGTCTTGGCAGTTGGTTATCTAGAGGGGCAAGGAGAGGAAGAAGAATAAAGAATAATTCCAATGAGGCAAGCATGCATCTTTCAAAATATGATGGTACCTTTAGCAGAACAATGAATTTTGGAATGGGAATGGGTTTAAATTAGATAATCATTTGCTATTTTTGTATGAATAGTGAATTATGATAAAGCATCATCATAATGAAAAAGAAAATCACAGTTTATTAGTGTAGATCTAGAGTACAGTAAAGACATTAAGACTAGATATATAGGTTATAGTCATTTTTACTCTCTATTGGGGCATCTAAATGGTGTAGGGAATAAAGTATCCAACCCACAGTCAGAAAGAACTGAGTTCAAATGCAGCCTCAGACCCATACTAGCCGTGTGACACTGGGTAAGTAACAACTCTTTCAACTTCAATTTCTTTCATCTGTAAAATATTCTGGAGAAGGAAATGGGAAACCACTCCAGTATCTTTGCCAAGAACACCACAAGTGATGTCTTGAAGAGATGGATCCAGCTGAAATGACTAAACAACTCTAGAGATAATAATTAATCTATTCAAGAGAATAAAGGACTTAGAATGCAGCTTTGGGGAAACTCCCACATTTAGGATATAAGGAAATGAAGGAAGCCTTATCAAATGAGACTGAGAAGAAGCAGTCAAATAGGAAGGAGAGAATAAGGATATATCAATCTCCTGGAAACCAAAATAGAAGGACAAGTTTGGGGAAGAGTCAATAAATGTTATAAACAAAAGGGTCAGAGATGTCAAGTAAATTAAGAACTGAGGAAAAAATTCTCTTGGATTTAATAGTTAATATATCACTGGCAATTTTGAAGAGAACTATTTCAATTAAGTGTTAATTTAGAAATCCATGTTACATGGACTTGAGAAGCAAGTGAAAGGAGAAGATATGAACAATTTTTGATGGTCTTGAACGTTACTTTGAAAGGAAAAGTTATAGAATAGTGACATGAAGGGATAACAGGTCAAGCAGAAATGTTTATCTTATTTTTCAAATGCTTTAAGATATGTTATATATGGTATATGCCTAGAGATAATAAATATTTGTTCAGCCATTTAGTTATGTTCAACTCTTCATGACTTCATGACTTCTGTGAGTTTTTCTTAGCCTGGAATAGTTAAGTATTTCCTTCTCCAGTGGATTAAGACAAACAGTTTAAGTGATTTTCCTGGGATCACAGAGCCAGCGAGTAACCAAGGCCAAATTTGAGCTCAGGTATCCCTGACCCCAGGCCTAGTGTTCTAGTCTTTTATTTACTGAATCATCTAGCTACCTGCAAGTTTATAAACATAGATTAAGTGACTGGTTCTCTCTCTCTCTCTCTCTCTCTCTCTCTCTCTCTCTCTCTCTCTCTCTCCATATATAGTTTCAACTATAAACATACACACATATATATATAAACAAAATTTATACTTTGACAATTATAGGAAAATATTGTTGCCACATAAAAAGTCTGATGAACATTATTAATTTCATTATGCATGACAACAGAAATTATTCATTTAATTTAAATCTATATATTTAACAGTAGGGCAATATGACCTTGATTTCATCTTCTTGTTCTTTTCTCCCTCATTTTCTTCTTACTTCTCTATATATCTTTCTTTTCTTCCTATCCTTTTATTTCCTTCCCTTCTTGTTCCTCCCTTTCTTCTTTTGTCCTTCTTCTTTTCATTCTTTTTTTCTAAATTACTCATGTATTGCTTACATGACATGTTATTTAACCAAAAGATGTGAGAAGGAAATGCATTTTAACTTTAAAAAATTTTCCATTATTTGACATCTAAGAAGGAATTTAATTAAAGTTGCAAGTCTCCTCCCCTTACCACAAAAAAGCATAAAATGTGAGTCTTTCCATCTTACTTTACAACAAAGTATGAGAATTAATCTCAAAGATAAGTAACCTTGTACACCTGAGAGAACATTTTATGCAACAGAGTGCAAGCTCTACAGTTATAAAACCAAAGGTGTCATTTCTACAAAGTGAGTTTTGAAAGTAAAGGGCACTCATTCTAAAGGCACCCGCCTCCTTTTCTGCCATAACCAGGATGCTCAGCAGTACAGAATCAATGAGGTGAGCTAATACCACAAATCATAGACAAGGAAAGAAAAATAGCAATACTGAGAATTCAACAAAAGAAGCTGTAAATAACAGCATCGATAAGTAACAGTAGGAGCTAATGAGTCTCAGTGTTTGGGATGGTTGGTTTTATTGTCTACAAAAATGTGAACATATTGTAGTCTTGCAATATATGGGTCAAAAGAATGACTGACCATTGTCCTATATTAATAGTTTTTTTTCTTTTGAGTAGATAAGTCCTGTAACATTGACATTTAACACCTCTAAAAAGATACTTTTAAATATAATAGCAATCATTTAAAGACAGAAAATATGCAATGATTCCTCACCTTCACTACATGAATGTTTCCTTCAAAAATAGTTATTTCACTATGGAATCATCTCATTCACTATATGAATAAAGAGTTATACAAACAATTGGTCATATTAATAGTGCCTATCTATACTTATGTGATAGTTTTAACTATTTAGATGCATTTATTTTTAGTCTATGTATCTTTAATAATTGGAAACTAGCTATTTATGATTATCACTACTAATTCTTATTAAGTAAACACAATTCCACTGACTATGTGATTATTATCAATGCTATTGTTGGCACTGTTTTGAATATAAATTAAGGCTCTATTCTGTCATGTTTTCTTCCTTTCAGTTTAATAATAATTTGAGCTAGGCAAAAAACCTTTATTAATTGTTTCCTATGTGCCATGCAATATGCTAAACCCTATGGTTACAAAAAAAAGGAAAAAGACAATTACCGTCTTCAAGGAAGTAACTTTTTGTTTTTAGATTTTTCAAGGCAGTGGGGTTAAGTGGCTTGCCCAAGGCCACATGGCTAGGTAATTATTAAGTGTCTGAGGTCTGATTTGAACTCAGGTACTCCTGACTCCAAGGCCAGTGCTCTATCCACTGCGCCACCTAGCTGCCCCAAGGAAGTAACTTCTAATGAGGAAAATTACATAAAAATGACTATCATACAAGATATTTACCAGGTGAATTAGAAATAATCTGTGTAAGAAGGCAAATAATATTAAGGTGACTAGAAAAGACTTCTTATAGAAAGGGAGAATTTTTAACTGAGGCTTACTTATATAGGATAAGAATCTTATTTTCTGGCTATTTTTTTTTTAGTTCTCTTCTTATTCCATTTTCAGTTAAAGCAGAAAATGTTTCATCTTTACTGAACAGGATAATTGACATGAAGAAGAACTTGACCAACAAGAAGGTGGACAAGGTAGTTTCTACGATCCTTATGACCTCTCAGACCTCTCCATAATAGAAATTATCCACCAAAGATAAAGCAATTTTAGTTTTCTCATGGGTTAATCTAGGGAAGAATGTATCCTTAAGTTTTTTTAAAATAAAAATGCAAATTTATCTTGAGCAGACTCAATTCTCCTGCCTTTACTACAAACCATACTATTGGCAACAAATTTTTAAGTGAACTGTGGATTTGTTACAAAATTTGTATCTGCATCTGGATCCTCCCTCCTTCTCCCACCTTGGAGAACCAGACTTTATTCCACATAAATTTTCTGGGTTTTCATTGGCAGATGTGGGAGCCCTTTGTACTCCCAAAGACATTCTGAGAAAGCTGAGAAAGAGAGGGAATAGGACAAACCACATGCCTAGACATTATTTTATTTTATTTCTGTATTTTTTTATTTACAGGTAAAGTTAGTTTTGACATTCACTTTTTGTTTACTTTTGAGTTCTACATTTTTCTCCTTTTCTTACCAGTCCCCTTCTCAAGAATGGAAATAATCTGATATAGGTAATACATGGACAAAAAAACCATTTCCATATTAGGCATATTGTGAAAGAAGAATCAAAATCATAAGGAAAAACCTGAGAAATAAAAAAAATTAAAAAAAGTGAAAATAGCATGTTTTGGTCTGCCTTCAGACTCCATGGTTCTCCAGATATGATGGCATCATCTATCTCTTTTGGAATTGTCTTTGATCACTGTATTGCTGAGAAGAGATAAGTATAACATAGTTCATCATCACATAATATTGCTGTCAATGTGTTGTGTTCTCTTCTTTCTGATCACTTCACTAATGAATGTCTTTTCAGATTTTTCTGAAATTTGCGTGCTCATGATTCCTTACAGAACAATTGAGTATTCATCACATCCAATTAAGACAACTTGTTCAGACATTCTCCCAACTGATGGACATTCATTCAATTTCAATTCTTTGACACTAAATAATGATCTGCTATAAACATTTTTCGGTATATGATTATTTTTCTCTTTTTTGTGATTTCTCTGTCATAGAGATATAGTGCTGGTAGTATTTATAGCCCTTTGGGCATAATCCAATTGTTTGACTAGGTCAAAATTCCCCCAGTACATTAATGTCCCAGTTTTCCCACATACCCTATAATATTTATTATTTTTTTCTTTCATAGTAACCAATCTTATAGGTGTGAGATGGTATCTCAGAGTTGTTTTAATTTATATTTATTTAATAAATAATAGTGATTTAGAACTTTTTTCATATGACTATAAATAGTTTAAATTTCTTCATCTGAAAAAGCTTACTATTCAAATCCTTAGGTCATTTATCAATTGGGGAATGATTTGTATTCTTACAAATTTGATTCAGGTGCTGGGTCTTTGCCTACCCACTGGTGTAGCACAACCTAATTGTGCCTGCAGTGCCAGTGATCTGGGAATCATAATATATCTTCTGTACTAGGGCTGGAGTTTTCACTCCTGACCTGCTGTGCCACTGGTTTACTAATCTGGAGCAGAGGGGCCTCTGTTGCTATTCTGAGCTGTGGTTAAGGGCATCTCACTGGCTTCTCCACATCATCCATGCCTTTTCTGGGCTGAGTCTCCCTATTCACCCTAGTAAGGCAGACCTTTCTTTAAGACCTCCCAAGATTTCTTATATAGGAAAATTACTACACTGTGTTTTTGTAGATTCTGTTGCTCCAGAATGTGTTTAGAATTTTTATTTAGTATTGTTTCTGAGGGAAGCTTTTTGAACTCCAGGAAATTTCTAACTTTTCTCCAACTTCTTGACTGCTCTATCTCCTCCCTACCCCATGCCTGGACTTCAAATAGAGCTCATTTCCTTCAAGAGATCTAAGATCTAAATTCCAAAATACTGATATAATTCCAAGTTGCATTAGTAATATGACAATGCTCTAAAGTAGTGGACTTGAGTACTAAGGAACAGAAGAAAAAAGATAAGACACTACTTTGCTGAAGTGAAAAATCCATCACCCATCTGAGGCCAGTTTTTATTTTTATTTTTATTTTTGTTTTTGTTTTTGTTTTGCTTTTCTTTTTAACCCAGAGATGACATTGGCTGATATCTATGCTGCTGAACTTTGAATACCCACTTTGGGATAAAGCAAAAATACTTTAATAACTAATCCCCAAGGAATTTACCAAGAAAAGGGAGGGAGTATGAAAGTGAGCAATAGAGGTTAAAAAAGACTGATGTTACCAGATATTTCAATGATTTGAAAGCCTTAATTAACTCCAGAATCTATTTGGAAGAATGCAAAGTAAGTTATTTATGTGGATTATAGATCCTCATAATTGTAACAAAGTAGCATAGCTCTTGGCATGAAAATTACAGAAGGCATCTACCTGTATTAGTCTCTGTGATATATTAGGTAAGATAATTGAATTTAGAGTAACTGATATTTGTTTTTAAATCATGCCTTGGGCACTAATCTGTGACCTGGTTAATCAAACCTTCTACCTTAATTTGCTCAGATGTATAATGGGGAAAATAATAGTGGCAACAAAACATGTTTATTGTTAGGCTCAATTGAGATGATTTATAATAAACCACAAGGCACAATGCAAATAATAGCCTCCATAATTTTGTTTAACACCTTCATTTTACAGATAAGTTAACTGAAGCCTAAGGAGGTTTAATGACGTATCCATGATGATATAGATTGTGAACATACTTTGTTAAATATGTGGCTAGGTTTGTGTCCACCTATATCCAAAATACCATGCCAATTCAAATGAACAACTTTTCATTTATACCATAGTCTATGGGAATGGTGATCTCATAATATAAAATATAAATCTGTAGATGAAAGATTGTCTACAGTTTTGAGAATAAGACTCAAACTCAGGTCTCTTAGTAATTCAGATATATTTTATAAAAACTAATAGCTTTGAAAAGAAGCATAAATAAAAGTACAATTTATTACTTTTTCACTTCCAACAGAGATGATAATAATTTATTCTTCCCATGCTCATATTGTAAATAGATCTTGGGTATTTAAATCTTTTTATAGTGATTCCAACCTCTTAAGTCTGGGGGTACTTTTTTGTAACATCAGAGAGGTTCACAGATATGTTCATAGTATTTGTTCTCTGAGTACCTGCAGATTGAGAAAGTATGGTATGCAAAAGTTATGATACATTAAATTCAGCATATATATTAATTAAATTAATTAGATTACTTAAATAACTATATACTTATATACTATATATTATATATATATATATATATATACATATATATATATATATATGTATATATATATATATATATATATATAATATGTTTGGTTGGTTCTTGTCCTTTATTATCATTATTGAAGAAGACCAAAATTACAAATTACCATGTGTCTGACTGTGATTGATAAGATTAATCAGGATTTGGCTCATAGTCTTTCAATATGAGCTCAGAATGCCTTACCACAGGTAAGGCACAACTGGTCCATGTGAACACTTGCAGTGTTTAGTCTAAATGTATCTCATATTTCCTTTGACCTGCTTCAATTCTGCCTAGCTCATATAGACAAGTACCCTCTCTAATGAGGGCATATATCCCCCATGTGGTACATTAATTTCTAATGCTTTCAAGAGAGACTTTCAGGGTGTCCCTGAAGTGCTTCTTCTGAGCCCCCTTGGGAGCTCTTACCCTTGTGAGTTCTCCATTTAATAATCTTTTTGACAAGGGCATGGTTAGCATGCTAATAACTTCACTAGCACATCACAGATGCACTCTCTGAAGTAATGTTGGAATGCTAGACAACTTAACTCAAGAAAAGACCTCAGTATCTGGTATCTTCTCCTGTCAGATGATCTTCAGAATCTTCCTAAGACAATTTAAATGGAAGTGATTCAGTTTCCTTCCACAGTACTGGTAGACTGTCTAGGTTTTACAATGATACAGCAGTGAGGTCAGAACAATGACTCTATAGATCTTCAATTTGTTAGACAGTTTATTACCTCTTCTCTCCTACCCTTTCTTTTAGAACTTTCCAAATACCGAAATAGTTCTGGCAATGTGAGTGTTAACCTTATTGTCAATGTATAACTCCCTGCAAAGTACACTGCCAAGGTAAGTGAACTTGTCCCCAGTATTCAAAACTTCTCTATTTGCTATAATCGATGGTTCCACATATGGATGATGCGGTGCTGGCTGATGGAACACTTGAGTTTCCTTGGTGTCAATTGTTAGACTAAAACTGGCACAAGCAGCAGAAAAATGATCCATACTCTGTCCCATCTCAGGTTCAGAGTTTACATTGAGTACACAATTATCTATAAACAGAATATCATGTTCCAGTATTCCTTCTTCTTTGGACTTGGCTTGTAGTCTTTTCAAATTGAAAATTTATCATCAATACAGTAACTGACTTTGAAGCCTTGTTCATCCTCGGTGAAGGCATCTGATAACATGACTTAAAAAACATGCTAAAAACTATGGGAGCAATGACATATTCTTGTTTCACTTCATTGGTGACTGGGAAATCTTGAGAGAATCATCCACTATCCAGAACCTGAGCAAGCATGTCATCATGGAATTGACATATGATACTGATGTACTGCTCCAGGCCACCAAATTTTGACACAATTTTTCATAGGCCCTCATGACTCATGGTATCAATGACCTTAGCAAAGGCAGCACACATCACATCAACACTTCCTTGACCCTTTCTGAAGTCACACTGGCTTTCAGACAGATGACCATCTTCTAGCCTATTGAAAAGTACTCTGGCAAGAATGGTACCAGCAATGACTAAGATAGGAATATCTCTGTGATTATCACAGGGCAATCTATTCACTTTATCTTTATAGAGATGAACAATGGAGATATACTTGGATTCCTGGGAGATAACTTCTTCATGCCATATAAGTTGGAAAACTTTGTCAGCTTTTATATGAGCAATGGACTCCTTACTTTGTAAATATCAGCTGGAATAGAATCAGCATCAGTTGTTTTGTGACATGAAAGTAGTCAAATGATATTCAAAACCTATTCTTAACTTAGAACTTCAGCTAGGAATGGATTGACTTCAACATGAGGTAAAAGGTCAATGACTTCTGCATTGATTAATGACAGTCTGTTAAGGACACTATAGAATCATTCAGTCCATTTCTCTAGGATCATGTCCTTATCACTAATCTATGTGACTCCATCAGCACTGAGTATTTGAGATATACCATATATCTTTGGCCCATAAATAACGTTCAGCATGTTATAAAATCACTTTGGATTGTTACTATTTGCAAAAAAACTGAATTTCATCTACTGAGCTGAATCCTGTATCTCTATAAGCTTTATTTGTACTTTACTTTTGATGGAATGAAATATTGCCTTCATAGAAATGAATGAATTATCCGGCTAGTCTTCCCAGTGTAGTTCTCCTTTTTCATTTAGCAGTTTCTGTATTTCCCCATCATTTTCATCAAACTGGTATTGATGTTTGAGAGTGTTCTGTCCTAGATGAGCAAATGCAGTGCTGTACACCAAATCTCTGAAAGTTGCCCACTCTTTTTCTTCTCTCCTGTTGTCAACTAAGTGTTGTCTCAGTTTTCCCTCAAAGTTAACAACAAACTGTTCCTGCTCAGAGAGGCATGTTACTCTCTTCATATTAAGTTTTTTCGGTAGTAATTTTTGCTTTGGGGTTGCCACTTCATTTGAATAAGAATATATAGCTTGAAAATGATGAGTCTTTTATCAGTTCAACAGTCTCCACCAGACATTGGTTTTGTCACTCTTATACCATACATCCACATAGATATCTAAAACAAAAATACCTCTACAAAACATGTTGTGGAACTCATCCCTAAAGGTAATTTTTTTCATTTACTATATAGGTAGAATTATCTTTTTGTTAAATTGAAATCAAAATGTTAAATTAAATTCAAATTAAAATCCACTCTGTGCAAGACAATTTTCTAGACACTAGAGATACAAAGTCAAAAGAGAAAGAGTACCTTCAGGAAGCTTATATTCTACTGGTAATATAGAGCACATACAAACATAAATTTAGTGAAGTAAAAACTTAGGATAGAAAATTAAGATGAGTAGAAGGAGGTCAGGGAAAAATATCTCTAAAGAAAAGAATGAATTCTTTGTGGCAGAGATAAGGAAAAGTGACAAAATAGGTGAAGCACTAGATATGGAGGCAATAAGATCTGAGTTCAAATTTAGCCATAGATACTTCAGGCTGTGTGAATCTGAGCAAGCCATTTAGCTTGTCTACTTCTGTTTCCTCTTCTGTAAATGGGCCTAACAGTTGCACTTGCTTTCTGGAGTTGTTGCAAGGATAAAATGGGATATTCAAAGTAAATAAGTTTTATACAATGACAAATGAGTTATGAGAAAACATGTAGGGGAAAACTGTGGGGTGGGTGAGTAAACAACCATTATTACAATTTTTCAAAAAAATTATTTATTTATTTTCATTCATTTGTATATACATATTTTCAAGTTACAAAGGTTCCCTCCACCCTTCTTTCCCATTCCCTTCCCCTCAGAAGGGAACAGTCAGGTTAGCATTTTACATACACATTTTGTTAATCAAATTTACAAATTAATAATTTTTGGTAGGAGGAATTAGGATTAAAGGAAAGAGATACACAAGAGATAATTTTTATAAAGGGTTCATCAGATATAGAAGGGTTGCTTTTTTCTGTTTGTTTTGTTTTGTTTTGTTTTGTTTCTCTTTTTCTGGGTGTGGATAATATGGTCCATAAGCAGTCACATATAGTTGTCTTAGCTCTCTGGACTGTCAAGAGGAATTGGTTCCATCAAGGTTGTTCATCTCATAATGTTGTTGATGTATGCATTGTTCTCTTGCCTCTACTCCTTTTGCTCTGTATGCCATGTCATTCCTTGCCACACACAAGCATCAGATCCCACGAATCATTCCAGACTTTTATAGAGTCCAACCATTTATGTTTTCTTATAGAACTATGATAATCCATAGTATTCATGTACCATAACTTGTTTAGTCATTCCCTAACTGATGAGCATCCCCTCAATTTGCAATTCTTTGTCACTACAAAAAGAGCTGCTATGAATAATTTGGAACATGTAGGACTTTTCCCATTTTTTTTTTTTACAATTTCTTCTGGATGTAATCCTAGAATTGGAATTGCTGGGTCAAAGGGTAAGAACAGTTTTATTGCTCTTTGAGCATAGTTCCATATTGCTCTCCAGAAACATTGGATCTGTTCACAACTCCACCATCCATGACTCAGTCTTCCCACAACCTCTCCAACATAGATCATCTTCCCTTTTTCTCATCTGGGCTAATCTAACAGGTGTAAGATGATACTTCATTGTTGTTTTAATTTTTATTTCTCTAATCAATAGTGATTTGGAGCATTTTTTCATATGATTATTTATAGCTTAATTTCTTCATTTGAAAACTGTCTGTTCAAATCATTTGACTATTTATCAATTGGGGAACAGTGTTACAAATTAGATAGGTAAATGTAAGAAAGCTTTTAGATGCCAGAAAATCTTAAGCTAAAAAGTTTTCATTTGCAAGTGATCTTATTGTAGTGAGTTATAACTCAGTAATAAGGACAGTATGGTGATCAGATTTCATTTCTTATGAAGGTTATTTTTGTCAGCATTATTTTTTTCTTTGAAATCTTTTGTTGCTGTTTGCTTCTATATCACCCTAATTACAAAATATGTACATCTATTCTTCTCTTTTCAGAGACTTGTAAAAAAGTTTAAAATAATTAAAATTGTAATTCAACATTATAAGATATATATGTCAATCAAGTCTAACACATTCATTACCCAGTTTCTCCACATCAGCAAAAAAAGAGAGGAGGGAAATATACTTTTTCTTCTCCTCATTAGGCAGTATGATCATTAATTTTGAAGTTCTTATTTTCACTTTCTATTTTTTCCTGTTTATATTGTTAATCATCATATATTGTTTTATTCATTCTGTTTACTTCACCCTGTATCAGTCCAAGTAAATCTCCCTGAGTTTTTCTACTTAGTGTTTGTCATTCTTTATGGCAAAGTACCTTTCATTTATACTATACACCAAAATCTGTTTACCTATTCACCAGACAGTGGGTATCATTTTGTCTCTAGTGATGTTCTACCATAAAAATTTTGTTTTTATTATTTTAGTGAATATATATCTTTCCTTTTTTTTTACTTTTTGGAAGTTATACCTAACAGTGGAATTATTCTAAATTTTTTAAAGGATAATGCTTATTGGAAATATATATATAAAATACTTATAATAACTCCCTCTCTCATTACCTGACCCATTATGGTCCTTGACCCATGAATTATAAAGCATAACTCTTCCTGATTTACTTGAGTTGTAAAAATTAACAGTAATACTCTGGTCCTTTGAAAATTGGGAGTGAAGTTCATATAAGCTGTTGTTCAGTTGTTTTAGTAATATCAGACTTTTTATGACTCCATTTCATGTTTTCTTGGCAAAGATACCGGAGTAATTTGCCATTTCCTTCTCCAACTCATTCTCAAATGAGGAAATTGAGGCGAGAAGGGTTAAGTGACACTTCCAGAGTCAAACAGTTAGTAAATATTTGAGGCCAATTTTAAATTCAGAAAGATAAGCCTTAAGTGAATCCAGACCCTTTATTCTTTCCTCTGTGCTTTCGAGCTACCCCTAAATGCACAATAGAGATTAGTCATGATAAGCAATTTTTTATTACCTTAATGTAATTATCAATATTTTATTAAATGCATGCTTAAGTGAATTTGAATTATTCCTCAATTAAAAAAAAGTCTTCCCTTTCCATTCTGAATTAATGGGCATGTAATGGGAAAGTAATGGGAAACTACTAGAGAATAGAAGAGATTGAGTTTTTTTGCAATATGATAATAACATTTTAAATATATTTACTTAACAAATAAATACTTAATTAAATAAATACTTAAAATTAATATTACATAAAATAAACAAAATTTCAAAATAAATAAATTAATAAAATTTAATTTATTATTATTTACTATTAATAAAATAAATAAATAGATAAATAGATAAATTAAAATTAAATAAAGAAATAAATGCTTAATTAAAAGTCAGAGAAATGTCTACAAAGAAATAAAACTAGGAAACATCAGCAGCAGAATTTGAACTTTCTTCTTTCTAATGCCAATTCCAACATTTGACCTACTGTCATGATAAGTTAATCTAAAATGAAAGTTCCCCAACTTTTTATTTCATATAAGAAGTATTATGTTTACAGTTAGTTTGTGGGTTCTAAAGTTGGTAATTGAGTAAAGAATCAACTCAAGAATGACTGGTATTAGTCAGAATTCTTTTCTCTCTGAAGGATACCAACAGATGAGAAAGGAATTGTGATTGGTTTCCTATGATTCATTCCTATTCATTGATCTTCAATCCTTGACACTATAACAAGTCAGTATTTACTCCTGTCTCAGTGTTAAGTGTGAATACAGATGCCCTCATTAATATCTGGGGGAGGGGGAAACTCCAAAGACTGAAACTATATCTTTGCCTAGTAATATTCTCCTTAAAGTTCTGACAGAGATTTCATTATGGAAATATTTGTGGTTGTTTATTCATACACAATAAAAATTGACTCCTGAATTTGAGTTGGTACACAGACATGCTGCAGGGAGTCCTATAACAGTATAATTTTTACATCAATATGCAGAGATGCTTCTGTGTGCCATTTGCTTTACATTTACAAAGTAGCTTTCTGCCATACATATTTGTTTGTTGCACTCTACACATGAGGAAAAGAAATGCAATTTTCAGCCAGCTAGTTTTAATCTGTTAGAAATTCATTAGCTAAGCAAGAATGAGACTAAACAGTGCTCATGTAGTTCTTCAGTTTGGAACAAGCAATTTTATATACTTTTTTTTAAAAGAATAAAGAACAAAGTATGAAATATCAAATATTCCAATATCTAAAATAAATTGTGGATGCATTTTTAACACCCAGTACTTCTTTGTCTTTATAAACTAACTTACATATACAAGCAAGACTGCTGGGTGGATGAACAATAATTTAATGAATTAAACATGCAAGCTAAAAATCTTATGCTAATTGCTGGACTGTAATAGAGTAAGATATTTGTATAAATTTCTAAATTCCATTCATAATCTTGGCTTTAAGACTATTGTATCATTATCATTAAAATCATAAAAGCTAACAATATTAGTCATTATAATTGTTTTTTATTCAAAAAGTAAATTGATTCCTATGTCTTCAATTATTATTTGTGTGTTGAAGTCATCCACAATTTTTATAGGTTCATGCTTTTTCCTGAACTCCAGCTCCAAGTATCAAACTCTAACTGGAATCTTTACTATATCCTCAAACTCAATTCAGTTTTGAAAGGATTATAGACTTGAACTCCTTTACATATCCCACTCTTAGGTTTCCTATAGTCATACAAATATTAAGTGCAACCAATACTTCTTTCAGAATATCTCTCTTATCTACTCTTTCTCATATTTCCTTAATTCCTTCTACCAACTTTCCAGTACAGACCCTGATCACCTTGACTTGAATGACTACCGTGATCTCTCCTCATTCCTATTCACCACATAATCTTACTATTCCTTAAGTACCACTATCATCAGGTAATTTTCCTGTTGAAAAAATAATTCAAATCTAAATATTTCTACCATGTGTTTATTTTTTTTAAATTTTTTTTTTGCAAGGAAAATGGGATTAAGTGGCTTGCCCAAGGCCACACAGCTAGGTAATTATTAAGTGTCTGAGGCTGGATTTGAAGTCAGGTATACCTGACTCCAGGGCCGGTGCTCTATCCACTTTGCCAACCAGCCACCCCTCTACCATGTTTTTTTAAAAACTATTGTAATTTTATTTTATTTTCCCTGACTCCTTGTAAAAGCATGTTTTATTATTCACTTTTAAAACTTTGATTTCTGAATTCTCTCCCTTCTTCCTACCTTTCTCTCTATTCCTCCACAGAGAAAGGAGTTTTATATAGGTTAAAAATGTGTAGTCATGCAAAACATTTCCATAATAGTCATATAACGAAGGAAAACACAGACCCACTCCTCCAATGAAACAAACATCAAGAAAAATAAATCTAAAAATAAATATGCTTAATTCTGTATTCAGACACCATTAGCTCTCTCTCTCTCTCTTTCTCTCTCTCTCTCTCTCTCTCTCTCTCTCTCTCTCTCTCTCTCTCTGGGGATGAATAGTAGCCTTCAGAGTTATCTTGGATCACATTGATGAGAAAAACTAAGCCATTCTCAGCTTATCATCCTATAAAATTGTTGTTACTTTGTTTACTGTACATTTCACAGTGCACCTGCTCATGTAAGTCTTTCTAATTTTTACTGGGAACCTTCGGCTCATCATTTCTTATAGAAGAATAGAGTTCCATCAAAATCACATGCTATGATTTGTTTACCCATTCCCCAATTGATGGGCATCCCCTCAATTTCCAATTACTTGACACCAAAAAAAGAGCTGTTATAAATGTCCTTCGTCATAATGGGCACGTTCCTTCCTGTCTTCTATTTCTCTGGAATACATATCCTAGTACTGGTATTGCTAGATAAAAGGGTATACGTGGTTTTATGGCCCTTTGGGTATATTTCCAAATTACTCTGCAGAATAATGAAATCATGTCACAGTTCCTATAACAGTACATTAATGTTTCATTTTCCCTACACCCTTCTTTGATAGATGATGCCTAGGTTATTTTCTTTGGTCATGGCTTTCATATAGTCCAATAATTTTAAAATTATCTCTCCTGGATCTATTTTCAAGTCAGTTGTTTTTCCATTGAGGTATTTACATGTTCTTCTACTTTTTCATTCGTTTGGTTTTGTTTTATTGTTTCCTGATTTCTGACAAATTCATCAGCTTTCCTTTATTCAGTTCTATATTTTAAGGAATTATTTTCTTCTGATATTTTGTGTCTCTTTTTTTCCACTTGGCTGCTCCTATTTTTAAGACATTTTTCTCATTGGATTTTGGTATCTTTTTCCATTTAGTCCAGTCTGGTATTTAAGATGTTATTTTCTCCAGTATTTATGTGTGTGTGTGCATGTGTGCTTGTGTGCATGTGTGTGTGTGTGTGTGTGTGTGTGTGTGTGGTGTGTGTGTGTGTGTGTGTGTGTGTGTGTGTGTGTGTGTTTGTGTGCCTCCATCACCAAGCTCCTGACTCATTTTTCATGATTTTCCTGCATCATACTCATTTTTCTTCCCAATTTTTCCTTTACATATCTTACTTAATTTTCAAAATTCTTTCAGAAATCTTGCATGGACTGAGACCAATTCATATTTTTAATGGAAGCTTTGAATATAGATGATTTGACTTTGTTATCTTCTGAGTGTCTGTTTTGATCTTCCTTGTCACCACTGTAACTTTCTATGGTCAGATTTTTTTTCTCTTATGTTTTTTTGCTCATTTCCCCCACCTATGACTTTATTTTAACTCTTTGTTAAGGTAGGGTTTTGCTTTGAGGGTGGAGGGAGCACTGTCCCAAATTTTTGAAGCTTTTTGCAGCTGTCTTAAGAGATATTTCTAGTTCTTTCGAGGTTGTTAGATCTAAGAAGATGTTTTTACTACTCTCTTGATCTATCCTCTGGTCTGTGGGTGAGAACAAATACTCTTTTCTGTCCTGGAACTATGAAGAGGACTTCTGCTCTCCCGTGATCACAACATTTCTTGTGCTACTTGTCTTCATTTTCCTGGAATTGAGACTCAAGACTGTAACAATGGGCAAATTAAAAGAATCTTGACTCAAGGATATCAGAGACCCCTGTAATCTCCTTCTGACCCTCTTACCATCAGTGGGCCAACAGCTCCAGAAGCAGCTACCATGGCCACTGATTCAGTGGTTCACAGGACAATTCCTGATTTGCTATGGTTAGTTCTGAGCTTTTAAGGCTTTTACTGTTCTATGGTCCATTCTTACCTGGTGCAAGAGACTTTTTCTGTGTATCTTCCATGTTGTCATTGGCAATCTCTGGGCTGAGACATCTAGAAACTCCCACTGCTGCCACTAACTCAGTTATCTGTCTGCCTTTTCCTGCTGAGGCTGGTTCATGGCCATGGCTGGAACTCTGCTGCACTCCTATCTCAACTAGGTATAACAGACCTTTCCCACTGAGCTGATCTTCCAAGTTGTCTTGGGTTGGAAAACTGTTTCATTGCATCTTTTTTGTGCATCTTGCCATTGTAGAATTTTTAAGAGTCCTTATTTAAAGTTATTTGGAGGGGTTTGGAGTGAGAGGTCAGGCAAAGTCCTCACTTTACTCATCTTTTACATTGTTTTCACGGTCCTCCATATCCTCATCTAATCTTAATTTTTTTCCTCCCTCTTCCAAACGCTCCCATACTGTATATCTTCTGTTTTGGTTAAGCCAAGCTCCTTTCTTTCTCGTAAACAAGCCATTACTATTTCTTCCTGCCCTTTAATTCATATTTTCTTCCTCTGACAGAGAAATTGAGGCAGCTAGAATTGAGGCAGATGGCATAGTGTATAGTATATTATGCAAAGAGTCAGACCTGAATTCAGAAATGACCTCAGGTACTTGTTGGCTCTATGATTTTATACAAGTCTTTTAACCTCTTCTTATCTCAATTTACTTTAATGTTAAATAGAAAGTTCCAATAGCATGTGTATTTCTGTAATGTTGTGAGGATCAAATGAGATAAGTTATGTATTTGTCAAATCTTAAAGCTCTAAATAAAAGTTGGTAATAGTAGTACTAGTGGTATCTGCCGTTGCCCTTGACCTCTTTGCTTTCAAAGATACATTCTAATCAACTATTTAAGCAGAAGAATACAAAGAAAATTAAGATTATCTCTGCCCTCTCAAAGACAATATTAAATCAAAGAAGTTAATATACATATATGAGTAGCTACAAAGCAAATACAAGGTATTTGAGGAGATGAGAAAATCAGCATCTCATAAAATTGCTGTCTTAATATTGGTAGGTCAAATAAACAAATATTTATTAAGCATTATGGATACCACTGAAGTAAATAAATAAAAGACAAAAAGCAAAGTCAAACTCTCAAGTATCTTTAGTCAAGTTGGGGAAGCTAAATATATTATGTGCCCATCATTTTCTGTTACAGAATTCATCTCTCTAGCTATAGTTTAAGCTGAATGAGAGGTGCATTATACTTGCTTTGCTATTCTCTATATTTATCACATAGTAGGTATTGACAGAGTAACTGAGAAGAAATCAGCATGTTCATTGTTTGACATAAATGGAACTGAAAATATAAGGAAGACACTAGAGTTGGTTCTTTAGAGGTTTTATGTAATGGTTGACTATATAGAGAATATATATATATATATATATATGTGTATATATATATATATTCTGAGATAAAGGTCAGGGCCATATAAGTAATACCAACTCTTATTTCATTTATACTTTCTTAGCTCTAAAAAACCCTTTTTAACATTGTTTGAATGAAGATATCTAGAATTAGCACCTTGCTATGTGTAGATTAGAGAGATAATTTGAAATTCAAGTACAAAGTAAAAATAACAGAAAGCAAAATGGACACTTCCTTGAAAAATAACACATGCATTCAATGGAAATGAAGAGGCTATTAACTAAACTGGTCCGACTAGCAGTCCATAGGGAAACGTATCATTACACTGAAGTTGCCAGTTTTCCACAAAGTTACTGACAGTAAGTAGAGAAACTTTAGAAAATTAAATGCTTGTCCTTTTGCACCCTGTGCCCCAGAGTCTCCTGCCAATTTTGACAGCCCCAGAGTCCTTTTGACAGGCCTTTAGTGTTTTTGTCCAACTATACTGACAGTCAGTACTAATTTCTTCTGGTAACACTGAAGAGGAAAACAAGAAGTAACAATAGGGGAAACGGGAAACAAAGTAAAGCTTATTGACAGGTTCAATCTTAATGCTTCCCTAGGGAAATGGGGATAATTATGTTGACCTTTCTGTCTATCTTACAGGATGATATGAGGAAGAAGGATTTTTAGAAATTAAAGTCATTCTTCCAACAAAAAAAAGAATAGATTCAAGATTTTTTTTAACCACTTTCAAAAGTTTGCAATCTATTACCCAAACTTTATGCAGTTTTTAGCATCCACATTTATCAAAATAAAGACTAATTATATTCTGACTATATAGTATATTTTTGATCAGCTTTTTTAATTTTATAATTTTATTGCATTTGAACTAATTTTCCTTTTCAATAGCATGTTACTTATATTACTGCTGAATTAAGGTGTAAATACTTTTATTTATTATAATTTTTTCTGACATATTGATATATATATGTGTATGTATAAATATGAATCATATTCTCTAGTGCTTCCCAAATCAGAAGAAAATTATTTCTGCTTTTCACTGCAGTAAATATGTTTTGATAGACTGAGAAATTATAGTCAAAGTTTCTCCAAGGAAGAATCTTCCCTCATATATCATTTTTTTCTTTTTTTGTTCAATTATTCATACATTTATTTATTTACTTCTTTATATGTTTCCTTATCATGTATTTATTTGCTTATTTATTCCTCAATTAATTCATCAATTTATTGTTTCTGAGAAGAAATCTATTCTTTCTCACTTCCTCTTCCCCCATATTCTATTGAAAGACAAATTATTATTATTTTTTTTTAGATTTTACAAGGCAATGAGTTTAAGTGGCTTGCCCAAGGCCACACAGCTAGGTAATTATTAAGTGTCTGAGGTCAGATTTGAACCCAGGTACTCCTGACTCCAAGGCCGGTGCTCTATTCACTGTCCTACCTAGCCTCCCCAAGGACAAATTACTTTTAACACACACACACACACACAGACACGCAGGCAAAACACATCCCATCATCACCTTTTAATGATTATATCTCATTGTCTAACCATGATTTTATGAAACCATTGTTAAGAAGCGTGACATGTTTCTTCCTCAGTCCTCTGGAATACTGATCAGAATTATATAATTTTTGTTTGTTTTTATAGTATTGTCATATAAATTGTTTTGGTTCTCATTTAATTTTTCATCAGTTTACAAAAGTAATCAAAATTGTTCATTTTTTTATAATATTGATATGATAGTACACCTTATTTTTTTCCTGGTTCTGCTCACTTTCTCTAAATCAGTTCACAGTCTTTCCGTGTCTCTGAAATCATCTGTTTCTTCATTTCTTGAAACAAAATGGTATTCCTTGAATTTATAAACCGTAATTTGTTTGCCATTCCCTAAGTGATGAACATCTCTCCTTTTACTTATCTCTTTTTTGTGGCAATGAAAAATTCTTCATATATCAAAAAAATTTATTAAGAAACTATTTTCATCATCTTCATTGAGTCTTAAATTTGAGGATGGAAAAAATCTCTTCTAAGGAAATAACATATAGATAGGCATTCATGAACATAAAAATGTTGTCATATTGTCAAAAGAAATGTTTTATCAGCTTATCTGTGAACTCAGTTTTTCTGTAACTTTTCTGGTAAGCCTGCTTGACTGGGCAGTCATCAAGATTGATTTTGATTTTCTTTAAAACTACAATGTGTCAATTTTTCAATTATCAGTCATTATTTTCTTCTTCCCATTTCCCTTAAATTTTGGAATGGGAAGATAAATGACCCTTCTAAGAAACACAATGCATTCAAGGAAACAAATTTCCATATTGACCATGTACACAAATACATGTGTTTTCCTGCATAATATTGGTTCTTGTGAGCCTCATTTATCCTTCAAAATCTAAAATTATAAAATTTTTTATATTATAAATATTCCAAGAATATGTCTGTAGGGCTCATCAAGGGATTCCTGTTATCACGGTATTCATGTAATGGAACTTAGGAAGATATACTTATCCATAATCATATGTTGCCAGGTTTGACCTAAAAATTACATACAAATCCTTTCTACAGTGGTGCCAGGATCATACTTGAACTATCTAAAATGAAGGTAATAAGTCTTCAAAATAGATTCTTTTCCCACTTTGATTTGACCTATTTATGCAAGAACTTTCATGATTACCCATTTAACAACATTTAATAATAGGAGTTAGAAAATCTGTTAGATTAAGAAGTAGAAATTATTGTACTGCTTTAGAGACTTAAATATAAAACTATTCTATTTCTTGAAATATATCCTTCAATGCCAAAATTTTTATCTCTCTGTTAAAAGTTTCTAGGGGAAAAAAAGATATTTCTACAGAGTTCCTCTGAGTCCCCAAACTATACTTATAATTTCACCTAATAACAGAATCTAGGTATTGAAAAGGATCTCAATGATCATCTATTCCAACCTATGAAGTCAATATAACATACCTTAAAGATGGTCATACAACCTTTGCTTGAAGATCCCTATAGAGAACCACTACCTTTTTATTTAGCCTAGTTTGACTTATAATGTTTTGTAGGTTAAACATTCCCAGATGAGAAATATCCTTTGAAAAATACACATCAGAAGCCATTTTACAACACAGAACATTAATTTGTTGCTTTGGGGCACAAAGAGGTTAAGTGTGACTTGAAAAAAGATAATTGTCAATATATCTAAGAAGATCATTTGAATCCAGCTCTTTCTGATTCCAAGTCCTTCTCTATAGCCTCTATGTGATGTTGCTGTTCATAAGTATAATTATTTATAATAAAAAAATTATCTAGGTCCAATTTAACAAAAAAAAAACCTAGTTATAAAAACCTATCACCTCACTCTCTGCTGAAATCTGATTTGGTAAAGAAACTAACTAGAGGCTTGAATATCCCACAAGTAACTAAAGACTTCTAAAGTAATGTTCCACTTTTAAATTCTCCTCCAAGGAAAAGAACATGCTAAAACAATAAGTACTAGGAAATAATGCTTTATTGATAAATTAAATTTTATGAAATAAAGATACTGAGTGAAGCAAAAATATCAGAAAAATGAAGGAACTAAAAAGAGAAAAACAAAATAGTAGTCAATAACAGCATAGAGATAGTGAAAGAAAAAAGATGAACAATAGATTTTTGACACCTTAAGGACTAGTGTTTACGTATGTATACATATATATGCACTTATATACATGTCTGTGAATTCATATGTTCATGATGCTGTCAAATCTCCATTAATTAATATCACTGCTATTTCCATCCCATTTTTTCTGCTTTTGGATTCATCATTGATCATATCTCAGTGCTTAAGGGAAAATGATTGACAATCTCATTTTTATTTTCAGAAATTTAAAATTTCTTCAAGAAATAATTAAGGAGAAGAATATTATGTGCAAGTAAATTCTTTCTGAATGTAAAGAAGTTTGTCAGACAAATGACAATGAATTTTTTCCGAGTTTGTTAAAGCTTTGCTAATAAAATTTGGTTTTATATTGTTTTGCCAAATCCTTTCTATTTACCTAATGTTTTGAGCTTTTATGCCTACTCACCCCCAATTTTTTTTCTTTTTTTGTTTTATATGTGATTTTGTCAAACTTTCTCCTTTTCACATAATCCATCTGGGTTCTGTGTGACTTGCATATATTTTACATCAGAAATTGTAGGTTATAAAGACATGAGGAATAGTGGGTGATGCTATTTGTATCTGTTTGTGTAACATACTGTAAGAAAGAACTACTGGTAAAACTCTTCTGCTCTCTGCAGGATGCTGATTTTGTCTGCAGTTTGTGTTTTATCACTGTCCTTGAAAAATAACATTAACTGTCACCTCATCACATGAAAGGAAGGAAAAAAAAAACTTCTCATTTTCTTGTAGCTCCTGTTTCCTTTCAGAGTATCCCAGATCATGTTTATGTATTTTCCTCTGCTGTCTGATCTTTCTTATAGGTCTTGACCTCCTCACTGTTCTCATTTTTATCCATCTCTTCTGAGTTTCTTTTTTATTTTTTTCTTTTCCCATTAGGTTCCTCATTTCACAAGACTGCTTTGTTCACCTTATCTAATATCTGGATTTTGTTGATGCTACAACTGCATATATATATATATGTATATAGTACTTGCATTCTTCCTTAAAAGTTTAGCTCTTGCTGCTAAAATTTGGATAAATTCAATAACATTCTTAAGTTAACTTTGTTATTCTAGCAGTAAATATGTTCGTGGTTCTGAGACTTCTTGTCTTTCATGCTTAACCAAATGCCAACTGATTATATGCTATGATTATGATGACCCATATGTGATGCTTTAACTAAGGCTCCCTTGTCACTTTCTTTTTTGCAGTTCTATTGCTTTTCTTATTTCAGGAACTCACTATGAAGACAGTGAATCATCTCTGGAAAAGCTGACATATGAGACCATAGAGACAATCTAACAAACTTGGATGATTTATGCCAAAAAAAGATAAATAAAGGCATAAAACATTTCACAGGTGAGGATGACTTAAATTTTAATACCGTGGTACTCAAAAATTCATTCTCAAGAATGGGAAATAGAAACTTTTGTCACATTGGACCATGGACCATTGTTTTTCTTTATGTAAATTATTTTAATTTTTTTCTTGGTTTGTTTTTTTTTTTGTGACTCAAGAGATATATGAAGAAATCTGAGATAGAGAAAAGGAAAAATGAAGGAAATCAATTATTTTTTACAAGGCAATGGGGTTAAGTGACTTGCCCAAGGCCCCACAGCTAGGTAATTATTAAATGTCTTAGGCTGGATTTGAGCTCAGGTACTCCTAACCCCAGGGCCAGTGCTCTATCCATTGCACCACCTAGGCACCCTGGAAATCAATTTTAAAGATAGTGTAGTCAATGTGAGTAATCAGAGGCCAGAAAGCCACTTTTAGGACCTTATGTACATTTTCTGAATTTTCTAAGAATTTTGTTTAAAAGGGTTTTTTTTTTGCATAGCTTTAGAAACATGTTGTTGAAAAATAAACAGCTAAAATAGGTGATGTGTCTATATTGTGTTTTATACTTTGCAAAAAGATATTTGAAGAAATTTTTTTCTAATATTTTGTGGCACAATGTTAAATCCAAAACATTATAGGTAGCCGTAATCTTAGATAAGGTCCCATTCTATAGCTGTTTATTGTTGGGAGTTCTAAAGATATGTTGAACTATGTATTAATTGTATTTAGAATGTACTTCCAATATATAGTTCTAACCATTACACCAGTTTGACTTCTTTTTTGGCATGTGTTGACTTTTTTGTTGTTGTTATTGCTGTTGCATGCAAAGATGTGTTGTACAGTTGTTACCCATTTCCTTGGATTTTTCTATTGATCATTATAAGATAACCATTCTCTAATTAATGCTACTATCAACCTCTTGATGTTCATAAACAAGTCTTTATGATTCAGGTATTTGTTCAACTTTTCTATATTGTTCAGCATTTCTATTTTACTAAATTGTTGCCTGAGTTCCTTTAGGTATTATAAATAAAGGACTTTTTGAGTTATAGTCTTGAATATTAGATGCTGCATAGTTTCCATTAAGTGGTAAAGCACTTTTAATTAAATTTGACAAATTGAATGATATGTACCTATTATTAGTCTTTATTACTGTTTGGCAAAGTGGCAACTAGTTATTTCAAAATTTCTTTTATTTGATTTTGACCTTATTCTTATGTGTTTTGAGATTATGCATTTTCTCTTATTTTTTGGTAAGGAAGAATTAGTCGTTATCTCCCAGTCATAGCTGCATAACACTCCTGGTACAAAGAAAGAAGGTAGGAGACAGAGACAGAGTGAAAAGAGCTCTGGGTCTAGAGTCAAAAAGACTCATCATCTTGAGTTTAAAACTGCACTCTAATACTAAGTAATTGACCTTGTGCAAATCATTTAAATCTGTTTGCCTCAGTTACTTCATTTAAAAAATGAGTTTTAGAAGTAAACAGCAAACCATTTCAGGATCTTTGCCAATAAAACTCTAAATGGAATCACAAAGTGCCAGACACAATTAAAACAGGAACAAAGAATTATGAAACCAGTATTCTATTAATATTATCTTGATTTTTTTAAAGAATATTTTCCACATCTTTTTGGTTCATTTCACATCTTTTAAAAATATAAATTAAAACTGATATTGCATGATTTTTTATTGTTTTAATGTATTATTTCCCTTGAATCTTGATTTCAAGGTCTCGATGGATCTCTTGACATAATACAACAGTAATTTTTCTACATCATTTTTATTCTCAATCAATGTTGACCTGGAGGAAATTATGATTTTATGTCATTGATATTTTATTTTATTTTTCAAATTTTGATATGAAAGTTTTTCAACATTCATCCACTTACATATTTATGTAACTCCATTTTCTTCCATTTTCTTTTCCCACCCCTCTCTCCTCTAGTGAATATCATATATGTATATTTTCTGTTTTAATACATTTTGATATTAGTCATTTTGTGTCCCTTAGGACTAAGGGAAATAAAGAAAACCATGGGATAGGAATGAAGAACATAAGAGAACTTTTTAATAAGTGAACCTAGTATTCATTCAGATACTGTGGATTTTTTCCCTCTGGATGTGGATAGGGCTGTCCTAGATCTCTGATCTTCTGAGAGGAAGTGCATCTATCATAGTTGATCAACTCACAATGGTTTTGTTAATGTGTATGATATTCTCTTGGTTCTATTCCCTCCACTCAGCATCAGTTTGTGTAATTCTTTTCACGCTTCTCTAGAGTTCAACAACTCATAGCTTCTTATATAACAACAATACTTCATAATATCTAGGTACCATACCCATAAACCAGAATAATAAAAGCACCTAACTTCCATCATTATAAGGATCAAATGAACTATTTAGGACAGTGCCTTACACATAGTAAATGCACAATAAATATCTGTTCTTTCCACATAATAAACCTTCAACTACTTAAGAGTAAATTATCATTTCTTTTTTTCTTTTCTACAGGCAAAAGATCATAATTCTCTTAACCAATCAAATGGCATGGACTCAGGTTCCTTCATCATACTAGCTGCTGTCTTCTAAATATCTCAAACTCATCAATGCCTTTATTAAAACCTGGTTCCTAAGACTGATTGTATTATATCTGATAAAGTCTAACTAAGAGGAATAATATAGGACTATAAGCTCTCTTATTCCTGAATGTTTGAAGAATACTAACCCCTCTCATACTCAGATTTTCTTTTAAAAATTCACTGCAAAAACATATCTTCCTTCTTATATTGCTAAAATTATATTTTTGTGCACCATTGAAAGACTTTAAATTTATCCTATTTAAAAATAACTTATTAGTGTCAGGCTAATATTATAACATATCAAAATATTTTCTATCTTGGCTCTATTACTTAGGATGTTATTTACTCCTCTTATATTTCTTTTATTTGCAAATTTGGTGAGCATGCAACTCATGCCTTATCTAAGCCATATACCAAATGATGTCAATTTTATATACTCCTCTCAATTCACTCTATTAATACCTTAACTTTATAACTCTTACACTTATTTTCTTTTCCATTTTTTTTGTTTTTACATTTTTGCTAGGCAATGGGGTTAAGTGGCTTGCCTAAGGCCACACAGCTAGGTAATTATTAACTGTCTGAGATTGGATTTGAACCCAGGTACTCCTGACTCCAGGGCCTGTGTTTTATCCACTGTGCCACCTAGCCACCGCTTTCTTTTCCATTTTGTATCACTTTGCAAACCACTTTCTCTTTAGCCTTTCTGATTATACAGGAAATACTAGAAGAAATTCTTTGAAATGTCTAGAGAGGATAGATAGAATGGATGTAGGTAGTCTAGTCAGGGTCTGTGCACCAGGTCTCATTAACTCTCTTAAATCACTTTTTATACTTCCTAAATGATCTTAATCTTGTTTCTCTTTCAATTCAAAAGCAGAATATGTACCAATATTTGGATTTGAGATTATTCTCCTTCAAATTCACTTCAGTGTCTCCAAAATTACTGCAATTTCTTCTCTTTAAATTCAGCCTTATGTAATCATTTTCTAGTTGTTTTATTTAAATTTGAATGGTTCACAAACATTTCTTTGTATTTTTCTTTACTCTTTATATTTATAATTTGCAGTGTAATGACTCTTCATTATAAGTATATGCAATAATCTGTGTCTATTTTCCAAAGTACAGGCATCATACCTTTTTTCTAGTTATTGGTAAGCACCCATAGATAAAGGATAATATAAATATTTTTGTATATGGTATCTTTTGTGTCCATCTTAGAAATTCTTTACATGTATGCCCAAGAAGAGAGATCTCTGGTTCTAAAGTTAAAATTTTAATCAAAATTTCAAATTACTCTTCAGAATAGCTGATCTTGTGCACATCTCCAATATATTAGTGTAGCTGTCTTTTTGCAACCCCTTCTGAACTGACTTATTACTCATCTTTAAGCAAAAATTTCTCAGTTTTTTGATTTGCATTTTTTATTAATAATTTAAAGCAATATTTCATATGGTAGTTAACAAATTATAATCTTCTTTGGAGAGCTATTTATTCATGTTTTGAATTATCTATTCATTTAACCATCATTTCCATCCTCAGCTTAATATATTTTATATACCTTGATATATTTTGCAATAAAAATATAAAACAGATTTTCATTATATATAGTTTATTCATTTATCAAAAATAATTCAGTAAGTACTTAGGAGTATTATAATAAGTACTTATATAGTCTATACTTAGTTTATTGCTTTAATTATATCTCTCAAAATATATTGTTGAGGATACAATAGGTGACACAGTGGATAGAGCACCAACCCTGGAGTCAGGAGGATCTGAGTTCAAATCAGACATCAGAAACTTAGTTATTACCCAGCTGTATGATCTTAAATCAATTTAACCCCATTGTCTTGCAAAAAAAATGTATCATTGATCTACTTTTTAAAAAATCCCCTCTTTGGTAGTCTATAATGCAATTTTAGTAAAGATTGGAGATTCTTCAATTTCATCATTAGAAATACTGATCTAATGCTTTTTATTATTTGCTGAATATTCATAATTATTTCATTATTTCTCTGTTATTCATTAGCAAGAATAAGTTTGTGATTTCATTGTTTATATGTCTGAGCAGCTAAGTGGCTCTGTGGTTTTAGTGCCAGGTTGGGAGTCAAGAACATTCATTTTCATGAGTCCAAATCCAACACCATAAATACTCTAGCTGTGTGCCCTTGAGAAAGTCATTCAATCCTGTTTCCCTCAGTTTCCTCATGTATAAAGTGAACTCTAAAGGAAAATGGAAAATCATTCCAATCCCTCTGGGATTGAAATCCCAAATGGGATCTTTGAATAACATGTAGGATATATATTATTTATTTTAGCTGATATTTAGCTAATATTACAGTATTCTCTATGATCATATTGTGTAGTACAGTGTCCCTATCACTAGAAAGTTTATTTGTTTTTCTTTCTTAATTTCATTTACCTCTATTATATGTAGTATTTGTTGTAATTAATAAGCATGATATACTACCCTGTAATACTGAAATACAGGGATATGATTCTTAGAATTTTCTTTCGCCAATCCTGACCCTTTCTTCTTTCCATCTTTGTAATAAGAAAGAACTTGGAAAATAGAACCTGAACGTCTATGTCAGGAGTTTGGTTCATATCAGAAAAAAGTTAACCATAGATAATTTTGGGCAGATGGCTAATGCCTTTACTTTAGGACTCCACAGTTATCCTCATTCAAATTGATAGCCTCTTCATAATCTTATATATAGCTCTCAGCTACCTTGGGAAAATGACAATTAGAAGCAGTAGGACCTCCAGGTGTTTTTCCTTAATTAACCAGTCATGGAGGTTTATATTAACAATGCATGGAGGTTACTGAACAGCCCCTTAGAAAAATACCCAGGACATATCATTATTAAATAAAGAAGCACACTCTTTTTTTTTTGAAAAGGAAAATTGTTTTATTTTGTTTTTCATTTCAGAGGAAGAGCAATACATTTTTAAAAAAGATTTTCTACAATCAAAAAAGGGAAGAAATTTTCCTTCTCTTCATTTTCAGAAGAAATTAAGGAAAGAAGCAAAAAAGTGAGGAAGGAATGAAAAAGCAAGAGATAAGGGGAAGGAAAAATAAAGAGAAAGGAAATAAGAGAAAGAAAAAATGAAGAAACAGAGGACTATTACAAGTCTGTATATATAACTACAATTTAGAATTGTTATTGTTCAGTCACATGTCTGACTCTTCATGACCCCATTGGGATTTTCTCAGCAAAGAAATCAGAGTGGTTTGCCATTTTCTTCTTTAGCTCATTTTCAGATCAGGAAATTGAAACAAATAGGGTTAAGTGACTTCCCTGGAGTCATACACTGTAATGGAAAACATTGAAGACATTTCCCAAAAGTGGATCCTAAATTTTAAAGACCATATCCAGAGACTATATACTAAATTAAGGAAGAAGCTAGATCCCAATAAATGGTCCCTGGCCTGTAAGATTCAAATAAATGCCAGACATGTGCCGGAAAATCAGAAAAAACAAAACAAAGCAAAACAAACAAACAAACAAAAAAAAAACAACAACCCAGTATAGTTCTAAGGTGGCATTTATAACTTTAAGATGACAACACTTATAGTAATGAGATAAACCTAAGGTGAGGCAGATAAGACTCATTTCAGCACCCTCCACTGACCACCATAAGTCTGGGACTCTAAAACCCTTCCCCTTGATCACTCCTCTAATTGCTAAAAGGTATATGCTGTTTGAGTACTCCCAACTGTGATCTGAAGTTCATAAGTGATTCTATATGCCTTTCTCCTAGCTGCATTAATTTTCCACACTATCTGAGTCCAATTCCACCCTATACCATGTCATTTACCTCAGTACTTGGTGCCTCTGTGTGACATATATTTTCCCCACTGTTTGCTGCCAGCTTGACTTTTGCTAGCCAGTATGCAAAGAAACAGACTTGTTCACTCTAACCCAACTGGCAAATACTTATGGTCCCTTCTCTTAAAGCATAAACTAAACACCTGAGGTCAGACTTATTAATTCATCAGCAACCACAAGTACAATGAAGGAAATTGGTGGTAAAAACCTAAAGTAGAAATCAAGATCTGTTAAATAAAATGGGTAGGGACTTCCTTTCACAATTGAGCTCACAGAACAGATTCTTTCATGACCTTGGTTCTATTTGTTAACCCCTCACCATAATTGACTTTCTTCTCTTCTTCTTCCAAAAGACAAATCTGTATTCTGTTTCAATGAATTGCTAAGAGATGATTATGTTTTTTACATTTAAAGACTAGTCTTTTTTTGCCCACTTTTCCATCTTTCAATGGTCGCATTCCCTTTATTTAGCTCCATTAGTTTTGATAGAATATTATGTCATGGCATTGAAAGGAAATAGGAGACTATAAGGTACCTTTTTACATTTCTTTAAGATCTTAACACCTCAAAATACACATTATCTACTCTTTATTTATGATTACTTCAATAGTTCTGTGAGAGAAATCATTTGGTCATAGGTTTCCTGATCAACTTCTGCACATTTACTACAAAAGGGAGATTGAAAAAGTAGATAAAATATCAACATCTAGAAGGGCCAAATAAATTCTTATGTTTGAGTTGAGTCAAAATGAGAAAACAAATCTAAGTAACAGAAATGGAAAAAGAAGTACATTTAGGCATGAGATCATTGACTGGGTAGAAATGGAATTGATTGGGGTAGAAATAAACAAAGCAATAATAAGAACATCAATATAGGGCAAGTATGGAAATTACAATAAAAGACCTGGAAATGTAGATTGAAGTAAGTATGTGAAGTATTTTAAATGACAGAGGAGTTTACATTTCATCATGGGGACCACAGGGAGTCAAGAAACTTTGTTGAACAGAAGAATTATATGTCAATACTTTATTTCAAGAAGATCACTTTGGTAACTGTGTAGAGAATGGAGTGGAAAGGGAAAAAAAAGATTTGACAGAGATCAAACAGGACACTAGTGCAATAGTTCAGAAAGAGGATGATAAGGACCAAAATGAGAGTCTCCATATTAATGAGCAAGAGAGTAAAGGTGAGATTAATATTATGCAACTGGAAATAAAAAAGACTTGGCAAGTGATTAGATTTCTTGGGTGAAGTGGTACAGATGGAGGATGACTCTGATGTTTTAAATCTAAATAATTGGAATGATGATTTCATCCTTCACAGTCCTTCTCATCTGTCACATCCTTCATCCTTCCTTGAAAAAAGTTTTGATTCAGAGAAGAGATAATGAGTATTCTTTTAGCTATATTGAATTTGATATGCCTATGGGATATCTACTTTGAAATGTCTTTTTATTAGATTTTTGCAAGGTAAATGGGGTTAAGTGGCTTGCCCAAGGCCACACAGCTAGGTAATTATTAAGTGTCTGAGGCCAGATTTGAACTCAGGTACTCCTAACTCTAGGGCCGGTGCTCTATCCACTGCAGCACCTAGCCTCCCTGAAATGACTTTTAGGCAGATGATGATGTGAGACTGAAATGCAGAAAAGAGACTAGGACTGATTACATAAATAAGTGCAGATGATGCATGGAGATGACAAACCAGTAAGAGCTGAGAGGCTCACAGGAAATGTCAGAGGAAAATAAAGCAGGATACAGGATAGAACCCAATGTGAATAAGATAAAGATGATGATCTGCTGAGTTAGGGTGAGAAGAGAACCAACAGAAAGCAGTTTAAGAAAAACATAGAGAAGAGGGTATTCAGCAGACTACTGGAATGGGTAGTCAGTAGGGTTAAAACTAGAGATATCAAGATAGTTGATCACTGAGCAAAGTTATCTGATGTGTTGATTAAGAAATCATTGATAGCTATTAAACAAAAGATTTCATTTGAGTAAAGTTTGGAAACCATATTAGAAAAGGTGAAGAGAGTTGAGAGATAGTGGAGAGAGAGAATAGATGAGGCCTAGGGAAGAATCTTGCCCACAGTACCCATAAACCCCAGGAATGAGGGGAAAATGCTAATGGTTATTTATCTATTGTGTTTGAAAGAATTTGAAATCAGCATATTCACTTTATACATTGAAGTCAAAGTAGGTCAAATTATTTTTCTAGTTGATAACTAGAGTTCAAACTAGAAAATGAATCTCATCCCCTTCTAAGTCTACCATGCAGGACCTCAAGGAAAGCTGCCTTTAATCACATGATTCTAGAGGAGACTGGTAAACAGTCATTTTATTTTGTCATCAGTCTTTCATTTATTGTTCTCAAACATTAGTTGTGAAATTGGAAATAGTTATTCACTGTTTCTTATACTTCAAAATTTAGAATGTGTTTAGATATCTACATTTCACTTATTTTTGTCTCTTACTCTCTGAAAGGAGGTTTTCAAGGTAGCTTACATACATAGTTTAATTAAAAAAAACTTTTTTTAAACATTTGTTTTTGCTTTTGGTAAAGCTTAATCCCTTTTTAATAGAACTGACTGAAAAGGATTAAGCCTGTAAGAAATGAAGTGAATGCTAAGCATGATGTAGAAGAAGCAGCTCTAGAAGTGGAAAACTAAGAAAGAGTATGAATATTTACTACAGTAAAAACAAGAAAGAGAATTAGTTGGAATGTGACATTCAAATGAGCATACAAATGATAATCCAAATTAGCATTGAAATGATATATTCAAAACTATATATGAAACAAAAAAAAGTATAGTTGAAAAAGATGTGGCTCATAATATAGTTCAACTATTCATGTAATGTATTCTACTCCCTCAACAGAGCCTCTTACAATCTCTCTTCCACCCCTCTCATCCTGGACTTCTTAATGACCAAATTCGATACACTCATCTCAGTCTCTATCCTTTTCTTATCTGAAGCATCTAAGACTGTTTTTCCTTATTTCCCATTGCCTATGGAAATAGCTTCTCTTCAGTGGTCTCCTATCTTTCAGAATCTGTATCTTTATTTTTCATTGCTTTCCCCCCCCCATCTCTTCATTGGATATATGTTTGTTTTTAAATATATCATTATCTCATTCTAAAACATCACTGTGGTTGATCTTAACTATTTTACATAATTGTTTATATATTTTATTTTATTTTATTATTATTTTTTTGCAAGGCAAATGAGGTTAAGTGGCTTGCCCAAGGCCACACAGCTAGGTAATTATTTTGTGTCTGAGGCCAGATTTGAACTCAGGTACTCCTGATTCCAGGGGCAGCGCTCTATCCACTGTGCCACCTAGCTGCCTCCAATTGTTTATATATTTTCAAACCCTATTAGAATATAAACTCTTTGAGGGCAAGAGCTATTTTAAAATTTTTATTTCTTACTTTTTCCTATTTTTAGCACAAATCAAATGAATGGTAAGTACTTAACAAATCATTACTAATGACTGCCATGACTTTGACAGCCTCTGTCCACTAGATTCATATATACATACATATATATGTGTTTATGCATGTATATATGCATGCATATATACATATTTATGATATATAGTATATATGTATAGATTTAGACCTATCTCTCTAAAAAAAGATCTCATTAGTTTTTAAAAAATTTTCATCCATTTGTATATGCATATTTCCAAGTTAAAAAAATTTCCCTCCAGGGGCCACTAGGTGGCACAGTAGATAGAGCATCAGCCTTGTAGTACCTGAGTTCAAACCCGGCTTCAGACACTTAATAATGACCTAGCTATGTGGCCTTGGGCAAGCCACTTAACCCCATTGACTTGCAAAAACCTAAAAAAAAAATTCCATCCACCCATCTTTCCCATTCCTCTCCCCTCAATACGGAACAGTCAGGTTAGCATATTACTCACATATTTTGTTAAACATATTCACAAATTAGTATTTTTTGGCATGAGGAATTAGGATAAGGAAAAGAGATATATGAGATAATTTTTATAAAGTGTTCATCAGGTTCGGTAGGGGCATTTTAATTTTTTCCTGTGTATTTTATTTTGGTTTTCCTTCCACTGATTGGGGATAATATAGATCATTACCAGACTAATACATTTGTCCTGGCTCCCTGGATCGTTGAGAGGAGTTGCTTCCATCAAGATTGTTAGTCTTATAATATTGTTGCTGGGTACATTGTTCTCTTGGTTCTATTCCTTTCGTTCAGCATCAGATCCTATAAGTAGTTCGATGCTTCTCTAGAGTCTGACCATTTATGGTTTCTTATAGAATAATAACATTCCATAGTATTCATGTACTATAACTTATTTAGCCATTCCCCAATTAAAGAACATCCCCTCAACTTCAAATTCTTTGCCACTACAAAAAGAGCTGCTATGAATATTTTGGAACATATAGAACTCTTCCCATATTTTTACAATTTCTTCTGAATATAGCCCTAGAATTGGAATTCCTGGGTCAAAGGGTATGCACAATTTTATTACTCTTTGGACTAGTCCCATATTGCTCTTCAGATAATATTTCTAGAAAATAATCTTTCTGAGAATTCTCTTGCTCAAATATATTCTCTTCCCTCTTCAGTTCATCTTATATCTTCCTGTGTCATCAATTTTCTGAAAGTATATCATTGATTATAACACTCCCACACTATGTATTCTTTTATTTTTATTTTTATTTTTTTATGTTTTTGCAAGGCAAATGGGGTTAACTGGCTTGCCCAAGGCCACACAGCTAGGTAATTATTAAGTGTTTGAGACCGGATTTGAACCCAGGTACTCCTGAATCCAGGGCAGGTGCTTTATCCACTGCACCACCTAGCCACCCCCACACTATGTATTCTTGTTAAGATGATTAAACAACATCAATTAATAAACAATATGCTAAACAATGGGGTTATAAAAGAGGCAACATATAGTTTTTACTATCAAGAAACAACATATGTGTGTAGTTATTTTTAAAAAATTAAACTATATAAATTACCTTTAAAAAAATTCTACCTTTTCTAGAGTAAAAGACCAAAAATGAGAAATCATGAAGTTTAAATGAGTTATGAGGATGGTTTTTGTGTGTGGAAGAAGGAGACTGAAAGAGAAAATAAGCAGATTTTTAGGAGTAAATGTAATACTAGAAGAACCTTGAGAATGCATCACGAACTACACTGAGAGAGATTATGTGTAACCTTCTGATTTCACTGGGTGGAAGTATATATATATATATATATATATATATATATATATATATATGTGTGTGTGTGTGTGTGTGTGTGCGTGTGTGTTTGTGTGTGCAGGTGTATATGTGAATGTGTATATATATGTATATGTTTAGGCAATTATCAATGTTTATAATATGTACATATTTATTACTACATATGTGTATGTGTATGTGTGTCTGCACTGATGCATGATAGGAGATTTAGGAGATATGTTTTTTGCACTTTGGACTTAATTACCAACATGAAAAATCACTTTACCTACTTGGATTTTGATTTTCTTTATGTGTAAAATGAAATTGGCTAGATTTATCTTCTGACAAGCATACTAGGTATATGATGATAAGCAGCAGCTCATTCTCATTCAAATTCCACTTTGTTTATTAATGCCAGATGGGGCCCTTCTTCAATCCTGGTGCTAAGTTTTGATGTTGTTATTTAGGCTCAAGGAATTGAAACTACTGATTATCCCTTACTGGCTCTGGTGATACTGCTATTTTTCCTTTCTTTTCTCAACCATGAAGGGTATGGTCAACATTGCAAAGTCAATATATTCATCATTAAACTCTTCAACTTTTCTTCTTTAAAAGACATCTGCATGTCCATATATACATATGTAATCTATCTATCTAAATTAATTAGCAGATGAATTATATATTTAATGTGAAAGTAAAGCTGATTGATATTGTAAATTGAAGATTAATTTCTAATAAAGACAATAGTGAATTAATGAATAAGGGTCTATGCCAGAGGGCAGCAGTAGAGTAGAAATGATGTGGGACAGAATGAAGGAAAGGGAAGGTTTGGAGGATTGGTGACTTAGGAGAATGTCCATTGTTCATCCATTTTCAGATGTTTCTGATTTTTATGATATTTTTAGATTTTCATAAAGTGGTTTGCCATTTCCTTGTACAGTTCATTTTACAGAAAGAAAATTTTGACAAACCGGGTTAAGTGATTTACTTAGGGTTGCACAGCTAGTAAGTGTCTGAGGACAGATTTGACTCAGGAAAATGAGTATTCCTGACTCCAGGTCCTGCACTTTAGTCATTGTGTTGGTATCCTTATAAATGTAGAAAAGTCAGAAACAGATTTTAGGCAGTAGGAGTAAATAAAGGAAAGAAAATTAATTTAATGATGAATCTATTGATTTTAATGTATTAGCTATATACTTTTGTGGTTGAGAGAGGAATGAAAAAATAATAGAACTTATAGGCAGTAGGAAAAAATCAATTATTGCCATTCTTTAGGCCCAAGGAAGAGTTCCAAGGTATAGGTCCAGTATAGTAGAAGGTACTCATATAATAGGTGTGATCCTGAGAAATAGAAAGCATACTGGTGTTTATGCTTAAAGAGCATTCCTTTTGTACATTGATATAAAGTTGTTGTTTTTTGTTTTTAGGATTTTTTTGCAAGGCAAATGGGGTTAAGTGGCTCGCTCAAGCCCACACAGCTAGGTAATTATTAGGTGTCTGAGGCCGGATTTAAACTCAGGTACTCCTGACTCCAGGGCTGGTGCTCTGTCCACTGCACTACCTAGCTGCCCCGATATGAAGCTTTAAATAGTCACTGGTCCTATTGTAAGGGTGACGTCACTGAGTGGAAGCAGGAGACTGAGACACTGAGCAAGTATGGCTAAAACAATGCGAAACTATGTTTTGGGAAATATAATGAGATAGAGTTTCTCCATGGGTAGAGTGGTCTTACTGCCTACCATTCCAACATAGTGGTGTTAGCAAGTTGCAAACAATTATGAAAATTTTGTAATTTGATCATAAATTATATAATTGTCCTGAATTGTTACTATTTAAGCTCCTTTCTTGAATGATTTTATTTAATTTGAGTTTTATACTTTTCCCCCTAATGAAAAAAATAAAGTATAAGAATAAAATTATTTAATAAGATAACAGTTTTTTCCCCTAAATTAAAGGTAATAATCTTTGGTCTTTGTTCAAACTCTGCAATTCTTTCTCTGGATATAGAAGGTATTCTCCATCACAAATAGCCCCAAACTGTCCCTGGTTGTTGCACTGAAGGGATGAGCAAGTCCATCAACTTTGATCTTTACCCCCATGTTGCTGATAGGGTGTACAATGTTTTTCTGGTTCTGTTCTCACTCAGAATCTGTTCATACAAATCCTTCCAGGCTTCCCCATCCCTCCTAGTTTCTTTTTTCTTTTTTTAGGTTTTTTGCAAGGCAAATTGGGTTAAGTGGCTTGTCCAAGACCACACAGCTAGGTAATTATTAAGTGTCTGAGGCCAGATTTGAACCCAGGTACTCCTGACTCCAGGGCCGCTGCTCTATCCACTGCACCACCTAGCCACCCTCCTCCTGGTTTCTAATAGAACAATACTGTTCCATCACATACATAAATCACAGTTTGTTAAGACATACTACAATTGAAATACATTCACTCAGTTTCCAACTGTTTGTCAATACAAACAGGGCTGCTAAGAATATGTTTGTACAAGTGATGTTTTTACCCTTTTTCATAATGTATTCAGGGTATATACCCAGTAGTAGTATTGCTGGATTTTTGTTGCTCTTTGGGTGTAATTCCAAATTGCTCTCCAGAAAGGGTGGACGAGTTCACAGCTCCATCAACAATGCATTAGTGTCCCAGATTTCCCACATCCCTTCGAAAACTCATCATTGTCCTTTCTAGTCATATTGGCCAGTGTGAGAGGTGTGAGGTGGTATCACAGAGATGCTTTACTTTGCATTTCTCTAAGTAATGATTTAGAGCAATTTTTCATATGACTAAGGATTGCTTTGATTTCTTCAGTTGTAAATTGCCTTTGCAGATCCTTTTTAACATTTATCAATTGGGAATGGTTTCTTTTTTTGAAAATTTGACACAGTTCTTTGTATATTTTAAAAATGAGTCCTTTGTTAGAAATACAAGCTGTAAAAATTGTTTCCCAATTTACTTTATTTCTTTTGATCTTGGGGGTGGCTAGGTGGAGTAGAGGATAAAGCACCGGCCCTGGAGTCAGGAGTACCTGGGTTCAAATCCGGTCTCAGACACTTAATAATTACCTAGCTGTGTGGCCTTGGGCAAGCCACTGAACCCTATTTGCCTTGCAAGAAAACCTAATAAAAAAGAAGGAACATTTCTTTTGATCTTGGTTACAGTGATTTTGTCTGTGCAAAAACTTTATAATGTAATCAAAATTATCAAATTTTTTTAATGATGTTCTCCATCTTTTCCTTGATCATAAACTGTTTCCCTTTCAATAGTTCTGACAGGTAAACTACTCCTTAATCTTTTAGTTTACTTTTAAAATTGTTTTTTTTATATCTAAATCCTATATCCATTTTTATCTTTTCTTGGTATAGGGTGTGAGGTATTGGTCTAATTTAATTATCTTCCATACTAACTTCCAATTTTCCCAACATTTTTTTAATCAAATAGAGAGTTTTTATCCCAGTAGCTGAAGTCTTTGGGTTTATCAAACAGCAGATTACCATAATCATTTCTTGCTATTGCACCTAGTCTATTCTATTGATCCACCACTTTGTTTCTTAGCCAATACCAGACAGTTTTGATGACTGATGTTTTATAATATAATTTAGGTTCTGGTAAGACTCAGCCACCTTCTTTTGCACTTTTATTTCCATTGAATCCCAGGAAATTCTTGACTTTTTATTTCTCCATATGAATTGACACAATTTTTTCTAACTCATTAAAGTAATTTGTTGAAATGTTGATTGGTAGGCACTAAACAAGCAATTTAGTTTGGGTAGAATTGTCATTTTTATTATATTAGCTCGACCTATCCATAAACAGTTGATGTTTGCCCAGGAATTTTAATCAGATTTTATTTTTGTGAAAGGCATTTTGTAATTGAATTCAAAATGTTTTTGAGTCTGCCTTGGCAGGTAGACTACCAAGTATTATATATTGTCTGATCACCTTGAATGGGATTTCTCTTTCTAGCTCTTTCTGCTGTATCTTGTTATTCATAAATAGAAATGATGATTTATGAGGGTTTATTTTATAGCATGCAACTTTCCTAATGTTGCTAATTATTTCTAGTAATTTTTTAGAGCATTTTTGGGTTTCTCTAGGTATACTATCATGTCATCTGCAAAGAGTGAGAGTTTTGTCACTTTCTTTCCAATTCTAATTCCTTTGATTACTTTTTCTTCTCTCATTGCAGACATTAACATTTCTAACACAATACTGAATAATAGTGATGATAGTGGGCATCCTTGTTTCACCTGGATCTCACTGGGAATGCCTTTAGCCTATCCCCATTGCATGTAATGCTTGTTGATGGTTTCAGATAGATACTGCTTACTATTCTGAGGAACAGCCCGTTTATTCCTACACTCTCTAGTGTTTTTAGTAGGAATAGATGCTGTATTTTGTCAAAAGCTTTTTCAGTATCTATTGTTATAATCATTTGATTTCTTATAGGTTTGTTATTCATATAATTAACCAACCCTGCATTCCTGGGATAAATCCTGCTTGATCAAATTGTATTATCCTACTGATAACTTGTTGTAATCATTTTGCTAAGATGTTATTTAAGATGTTTGCATCTATATTCATCAGGGGGATAGGTCTATAATTTTCTTTCTCTGTATTAACTCTTTCTGGTTTAAGTATCAGCAACATATTGGTGTCATAGAAAGAGTTAGACAGAGTTCCTTCTTCACCTATTTTTCCAAAGAGTTTATATAGAATTGGAAAGACATGTTATTTAAATGTTTGATAGAATCATTTGTGAATCCATCTGTTCCTGGAGAATTTTTCTTAGTGAGTTCAATAATGGCTTGTTGAATTTCTTTTTCTGAAATAGAGCTATTCAGGTATTTAATTTCCTCTTCATTTAACCTGGACAACTTATATTTGTGTAAATATTTCTCCATTTCACTTATTTATTAGGAAAGAGTAGGGCAAAATAATTCTGAATTACTACTTTAATTTCCTCCTCATTGGTGGTGATTTCACCTTTTCGTTTGTGATAATAGCAATTTGGCTTTCTTCTTTCGTCTTTTTAATAAAATAGACCATAGATTTATCAATTTTTGATGGTGTTTTCATAAAACCAATATTGGTTTTATTTATTACTTCAATTTTTTTTCTTGCTTTAGATTTTAATAATTTCTCCTAAATTTTTAGAATTTCCAATTTGGTATTTCACTGGGAGGTTTTAATTTCTTCTTTCTCTGATTTTTTTAATTGCATATTTAGTTCATTGATTTTCTCATTCTCTAATGTATTCATGTAAGCATTTAAAGATATATAAGATATCCCCTGACAGCCACTTTGAGTGAATCCCATAAGTTTTGGTATGTTATTTCATTATTGTCATTATCTAGGATGAAATAATTAATTCTTTATGTAATTTGTGGTTTGATCTACTCATTCTTTAAAATGAGGTTATTTTGTTTCCTATTAATTTTGGGTCTATATTTCCCTGGCCCAATATTTCATATGATTTTTATTGCATTATTCCCTGAGAAAGATGTATTTGCTATTTCTGTTTTTCTGCAATTGATCATTAGTCTTTTATGCCCTATTACATGGTCAATTTTTTGTTTAAGGGCCATGTACTGCAGGAAAAAACAAAGATATTCCTTTCTATCCACATTCGGCTTTCTCCATAAATCTATCATGTCTAGGTTTTCTAATATTCTATTTACTTCCTTAACTCCCTTCTTTATTATTTAAAGTTAGCTTTATCTAAATATGAGAGTGAGAGATTGAGGTCTCCCATTAGTAGAGTTTTGCTGTCTATGTCTTTCCATAACTCATTCAACTTCTCCTCTAAGAATTTGTGTGCTATACCATTGGGTGCATGCATATTAGCTATTGAAATTGCTTCATTGTCTATGGTACCTTTTAGGAGGATATTCTTTCCTTCCTTATTTCTTTCAACACTATCTATTTTTGCAGCTACTTTTTCTGAGATATGGATTGCTACCCCTGCTATTTTCACTTCAGTTGAAGTAAAATATGTTTTGCTCCAACCTTTTACTTTTACTCTATATGTATCTTTCTGCTTTACATGAGTTTCTTGTAAGCAGGACATTGTAGGATTCTGGTTTTCAATCCACTCTGTTATTTGTTTATATCTGAAGGGACAGGTAAACCCATTTAAATTCAAAGTTATGATCATTAATTCTTTTTTGCCCACATGCTATTTTCCCCTCTGTTTTCATATTTCTCCTTTTTTCTCTTTATCCATATTTCACAGTATTTTGTTTCTGAATAACACTACTTTCAGGGTCTTTGCCACCTTATATCCAACCACCCTCCCCTTTTTTCTCCTTTCACTTTTCCATTTCTTCCTTTTTTTCCCTTGTGTTAGTTTCCCTTTTACTTGCCTCCCCATCTCCCTTTCCCTTTTTCCCTTTTAAGATTTGAATAAGATACATTTCTTATGTATTTGTAAGTTAACTTTAAGCCAGATCTGATGAGAAGAAGATTCAGGTGTTTCTCACCGCCTCTCTTCTTCCTCTCCATTATAATATGTCTTTTGCACCTCTTAATGTAATGAGATTTTCCCCATTCAATCTCCTCCATCCTCCTGTTTCCATACTGTCCATCCCTTCCTTTTTTTTAGGTTTTTGCAAGGCAAATGGGGTTAAGTGGCTTGCCAAAGGCCCCACAGCTAAGTAATTATTAAGTGTCTGAGACCAGATTTGAACCCAGGTACTCAGGTACTCCTGACTCCAGGGCAGGTGCTTTATCCACTATGACACCTAGCCACCCCATCCTCCCTTCCTTTTAAGGAAGAATTATCATTCTATTTGAGTCACAGAATAACCATGAGTGTCCATCACTTCTGGCTCAGTATATACTCTCTATTAGAGTTACAATTCTCGGTAGTTATTAGAGTCTTTCTGCCAGGTTGGGATAGAGCCAGTTTCATCTTATTGGATAGCAGTCTCACGGAAAAGTCATGAGTGTCCATCACTTCTGCCTAAATGTATTCTTTCTAATAGTGTTACAGTTCTCAAGAGTTATGAAAATCTCTCTCCCAGGTGGGGATATAGCTAGTTTCGTCTTTTTTTTTCTTTACCCCTTTTCTTTTTTACTTTTTCATGTGTCTCTTGAGCCTCCTGTTTGATATTGAAATTTTCTATTTAATTCTGTTCTTTTAATTAGAAAATATTGGAAGTCTCCTATTTTGTTAAATGGCCATCTTTTCCCCTGGAAGAGAAGGCTCAGCTTTGCTGGGTTGTGGATTCATGGATGCATTCCAAGCTGCCTTGCTCTTCAGAAAATCTCATTCCATGCCCTTTGATCAATTAATGTTGATGTGGGCAGGTCCTGAGTAATCCTTACTGTTGCTTCTTAATATCTAAATTGTTTCTTTCTGCCTGCTTGCAGGATTTTCTCTTTTATCTCATAGTTCTGGAATTTGTCCACAATGTTTTTTTTGGTGTTTTCATTTTAGAATCTCTTCCCAGAGGGGATCAATATATTCTTTCAATAACTATTTTACCCTCTGGTTCCATGATATCAGGGCAGTTTTCCATCACTAAATCCTGAAATTTTAAGTCCAGCCTATTTTTCACTTCAATTTTTTCAGGAAGATCTATAATTCACAGTTTGCCTCTTCTTGTTTGGGTCTTGAGGTCAGTGGCTTTGCTGATGAGATATTTTACATTTTCTTCATTTTTTTGATTTTTTGGTTTTGTTTAACAGTCTCTTGCTTTCTCATGAAGTCATTAGTTTCCATAGACTCCATTTATTTTTTAATAGAAGAATTTTCTTCATTTATTTTTTGCAACTCCTTTTGCAATTGGTCAATTCTATTTTTGAAAGAAAGAGTTACCATTTGGCCAGTTGTGGTTTTGAGAGAATTATTTTCTTTTTGCATTTGTTCAATTGTATTTTTTTGGTTTTATTTAATATTGATCTATTCTCATTTTGTAAAAATGTTTTATACATTAATAAAATATTCTTGTTTAAGAGTACACATAATACCCCTTCCCCCAAAATATAGACTCACTTGAGCAATAAAGTAAAGGGGAGAGAAAAAAATTAAGATTAAAATTTAAAAAATAGTAATAATTGTAGGTAGGGCCAGGTTGCTCAGTGGATGGAGCACCAGACCTGGAGCCAGGAGCACCCTAGCTCAAACCCAGCTCCATACACCCAACAATCACCCTGTTGTGTGACATGCAAGCCAACCCAACCCCACTGCCCTGCAAAAACTAAAAGAGAAAAAAAAAGACCCAAAATAAAATAAAATAGTAATAATAGTAGGGGTGGCCAGTTGGCAGACAGAGCACTGGCCCTTGAGCCAGGAGCACCCAGGTACAAATCCAGCCTCAGATACCCAATGATCACCCTGCTATGCAGCCTCAGGCAGGCCACCCAGCCCCATTTGCCCTGAACCCCACACAAAATAATAATAAAAAAAATGTGCTTCAGTCTGTGTTCCAACACCACCAACTCTGTCATGGGTGAATCATATTCTTTATGATAAGTCCATCACAAAAGTTACTTCCATATTTTCCCACTGTTGCCATTGCTGATCGCAACTCCCTCCTTTCATATTTCTCCACTACCATGTACTCTATTTTCTCTCTCCTTTCACTCTGACTCTGCTGTAGGGTAGCTGAGTGGCACAGCAGACAGATCCCTGGCCCTGGGGCCAAGAGGCCCCGAGCCCTCATACCACCACTCAGGCCCAGCATCCACATGGCCCTATGGTCCCAGAGAGGCCAACCAATACAAGCCCTTGCAAGGAGTAAAAAAGAAAATGTGTTATATCTGACTACTCTTCCCCCATGGTCCATCCTCTCCTCCCTCATTTACATCCCCCCTGGCCACTGTCCCCCTTCTCTCCTTCTTACTCCAGATGTCTATACCCCATTGAGTATATATGCTGTTTCCTCTCCTAGCCACTTCTGATGAGAGCAAAGATTCCCTCATTCTCCCTTGCCTAAACCCCTTCCATATCATTGCAATAGCTCATTGTTACAAAGAACAATCTTATTATAGGAAATATATTGGCCTATTCCCCCCTCTCCTTTTTCTTTCTCCCATTACATTTCCCTTTTTTTCTATTGACTCCATTTTTATACCATATTTTATCTTCAAATTCAGCTTTCTCCTGTGCTTCATCTATAAAAGCTCTTTCTGCCTGCTCTGTTAATTGAGAAGGGTTATATGAGTATTATCAGTGTCATTTTTCTATACAGGAATACATGCAGTTCATCATCATTAAGTCCCTCATATTATCCTCTTCTCCTCCAATCTCTATGCTTCACCTGAGTCCTGTATTTGAAGATCAAACCTTCTTTTCAGCTCTGGCCATTCCAACAGGAACATTTGAAATTCCCCTGGTTCATTGAAAGTCCATCTTTTTCCCTGGAAGAGGACATTCAGTTTTGCTGGGTAGTTGATTCTTGGTTGCAATCTAAGCTCTTTTGCCTTCCAGAATATTATATTCCAAGCCCTATAAGCTTTTAATATAATTGCTACTAAGTCCTGTGAGATCCTGATTGCAGCTCCACGATATTTGAATTGTGTCATTCTGGCTGCTTGTAATATTTTCTCTTTGACTTTGGAGTTCTGGAACTTGGCTATAATATTCCTGGGGGGTGTTATTTTTTTGGATCTTTTTCTCAGCAAGATCGGTGTATTCTCTCCATTTCTATTTTGCCCTCTGCTTCTAGGATATCAGGGCAATTTTCCTGTAGTAATACTTTGAAAATGATGTCAAGGCCCTTTACGTGATCATGAGTTTCACGTATTCCAATAATTTTTAAATTATCTTTCATAAAACTGTTTTCCATGTCAGTTGTTTTTTCAATGAGATGTTTCACATTTTCTTCTAATTTTTCATTCTTTTGGTTTTGAAGTATTGAGTCCTGATTTCTCGTAAATTCAGCAATCTCTCTGAGTTTTTTTCTTTGTCTGAAGGATTTATTTTCCTCAGAGAGATTTCTTATCTCTTTTTCCATCTGCCCAATTCTGCTTTTTAAAGCATTCTTATCCTCAATAACTTTTTGAATGGTTTATCCATTTGACCTAAGCTGGTTTTTAGCATGCTCTTTTCTTCAGCATGTTTTTGGATGTTTTGCCTTCTTATAACTCATTTCTTTTCCCAGTTTTTCTTCTAACTCCCTCATTTGATTTTCAAAGTCTTTTTTGTACTCTATCATAGCCTGAGCCCAATTTCTGTTTTTCTTGGTCAACTGTATTTACAAAGTGTTTGTTTTCTTATTGCAAGGTGTTAATTTTCTCTCCCAAAGGATACCAGGGACTGATGCCTGCAACTCTCCCACACTGGAACTTACCCTACAGCCCTGCAGGTAAGTTCCAGAGTGTCAGTGACACAGTTAATGCCTCTGCTCCCCATTTGGCTCACACCTTTGCAGCTGATCAGGCTAGTCTTGCTCTCAGGCTCTCACCCTGTCCTGTTCTCCTGGATCACCCAGGATCCTTTAAGACAAATCTCCAGGTAGGTGTTATTCTCTTTTTTTTAAAAAGATTTTTCAAGGTAATGGGGCTAAGTGGCTTGCCCAAGGCCCCATGGCTAGGTAATTATTAAGTACCTGAGGTCGGATTTGAACCCAAGTACTCCTGACTCCAAGGCTGGTGCTCTATTCACTGTGTCACCTAGCCACCCAGATGTTATTCTTCTATCTTCTTTTTCTGAGTTTTGTTGATCAGATTTCTTTTAAGAGGTTTCTTTCATATTATATATGGGGAAAGTGATTAGGAGACTTTATCACAGTGCCTGTTTTCTCTCCACCATGTTTTCCAGAAGTCCTCTTAGTCCTTTTTAAATCTGATTTGGGAAGAATTTCTGTGACTATCATAAAACACATTCTGTCCTCAGGAATTTTAAAAGGATATCACATATTTATTTAAGAATTTCATATTTTACTTCAAAGGAAAATTTCCATTTGGACTATATTTCCAGGACTTGCTTACCTATTTGCCAAATTGTTCCTCAATATGTCTCTTTGATTGGCTGATAATTAAATTACCCTAATTACAACAAAATTGTTTGCTACTGATACTTGTATCCTAAATCATTAAATCACTGCTCAATATCTGTCTAGAAAAATGTTCTATGGTAGAGAGAATAATTTAATTATGATGAGAAGTTAGAGGTCAGAATTCTGGTTTCTTTCACTCATTAATAACCATCTGTGAATGGTAACTACTTACTTAACCACTCAATGAGTAGTTTCCACACTGTTAATTAATTTCTCCATCTATCAAATGTAAATGATAATACTTTATTTCACTTATCATATAATACTATTGTGGGGAAAACACTCTTAAAACTGCAAAATGCTACATGAAACCTATATTGTAAGCTCCCTGAGGACAGTTCATTCCTCATTCATATTTTATATCTCTCACATTCAATGTAATGATTTTACTGATAGGAAACAGATGTTAACAGATGTTAAATTGCTTGCCTGAATCTAAGATGCATTTTGAAATTGGGACTAAAGCCCAGATTTTCTAATTCTCTGTTTGGTACTCTTTATATTTGACAGTACTACTTCAGTTAATAGGATTCCAGGAAGGATTTCTAATGGAATAAAACCATTAGCCACATTTTCAATAAATTAATTTGTTTAATGATCCCTTCACATATTGCCCATTTTTCTTCCACTGGCCATGAAAAAATAGTAAGCCCAAAATCTTGTGAAAATCTTGTTACATGCTCCTTCACTGAATGTCATTAGCAGGTCAAATTTTGTCAAGTTAAAAAACTGAATATCAAAATTGTAATTCAAAACTAACAAAACTCTAATATTTATGCAATTATGTAATTAGTGTGTAGTTTTCAAATTCCTTAAAGACCACAGATTCTAACAAGAATTTCATAAGATATTATCCTAGGATATTTCTTTACAAGAACAATCAAACAATTCTTAAAAATGAATGATTCTCCCATTTTTATCAAAAGTATAACTCTCATCTTTCCACTAATCATTAACTAATTTCTTCAATTCTTTCCCAGTCTGAGAAACATCCAGGTGTAAGGTATTTAATTAGCTATGGCAAAGTCACAATATCAACTTTATCTGTCTTATGTTTGTACTTCACTATTTTTAGGGAGAATAATCCCATTTCTTTTAGTTCCCTTGTTTGACTTCTGAACTGTCACTGTCACTTAATGTTATCTTAATAAAAAGGAGCCATAGCCCTTTGCCCATTTCTCAATTACTGTCTGTCACTAGAGTAAGAATTTTCCCCCTCTATTAGAACACAGACAATAGCATAACAACAAGATAACCAACAAAAGATTCTTCTATGTATTGCCTTATGAGTCTGAATAGAATTCTCAGATTTGTTTTGGGGAAAAAAATTGTAAACAGCTAAGTAGAGGAGAACTCTTCAAAAGAAACTTAATTACCTTGTCTTACAGGAAGTTTTCTAGGATTGAGTACATCTCAGTAAGTGAATAAATTTGTCAACAATATTTTTTAAGTGCTCTCTATGTACCTAATATTGTTCTAAATTCTTTGGATTTAAAGAAGAGGGAACAAAGAGGTCTGCTCTAGAAACTCACATTGTCATGTGATATGTATATAATATATATATATATATTCAGTATTAGTACAATATATTCATATTTATTTGTAAATAAGTATGTCTCTGCCTATGCTTTCTTCAGTAATTTGAAAAATATTTAAACAGGCACACACACCCACACACACACAAAAATCTGTTTATCTATCTATCTATCTATCTATACACAAAGAGGCAGAGAGACAGACACAAAGTAATCTCAGAGAGAATGTATTAGTAGCTGGTTTGAAGGGATTAGGAAAACCTTGAATTATGTATTAAGGGAAGCAAAGAATAACTGCCAGTACTCTATTTGACATCTCCAATTAGAAATTATATGCTTAGAATACCCCATATTATTTTGTCTTTGGTGATATTTTGTTCTGCAAAAGTGTTCTTCACTTTTATTCAAAGATATCTAGGTGATGCAGTAACTAAGTTTTTGGATTTGAAGTCTGGAAAATATGAATTGAAATCGAGCTTCAGGAGTCAGAGCCAAGATAGTGGAGATAAGCCAGGAGGTTCCTTAAACTCTTCATTAAGCTCCTGTTAAGCAAATATCTAAATGGATTTTGATGCAATAGAAACCATAGATAGATAGATAGAGTAGAGCATTTCCCAGCAAGGTTTGACTCAGGTGGAGGGGGACTGGGACCAGGACAGGGAGCTGAAGTCAGCATAGGCAGAATGCAGAGAAGAACAGTCAGAGGAGGCACCTGGAGTCCTGGCAGAAAAGGCCATCTGGGAGTTCTCCAAGATAGATATTCCAACCCCATGATTAGACAGCAAGACCCACCCCACTGACTAAACTATACCAGCATTCTGAACATAGAAGGTCTGAACCCAATGATCAAGCTGTTGATCTTCTCAAAATGGAAGGTCTGTTTCTTAATAGCCACAGTCTAATGAGCAAGACTCACTAATATTCTCAACTGGTGCTCTCAACCTGGAAGGTACTCTCAACATGGAAAGTCTTGGAGTGGACCCTTCCCCCAACACAAGAAATTTGGAATAGCAAAGCCCAAAATGTGTAGGAAGAGTGAGAGAAATGCCACGTCAATAGAAAAGTAGTTTGAAAGTAAGAATGGGCAAAATACCATCTCTGAAGAGGACAGCAGAAAAAGTAATATATGTGGAACTCCACAAAGGAATATGAACTGATCTCCCACTCAAAAAGACTTCTTGGAAGAGCTCAAATAGTATTTAAAAAATTAAGAAGAAAAAGGAGGGGAAAAAATCGTGAGAAATTCAATATCTTGCAAAAGACAGCACAAAACCAGAATAAACAAAGCAAGTCCTTTAAAAATACAATTGAACAAATGTAAAAAGAAAATAATTCTTTAAAAATATATTTGGGTAAATAGAGAGAGAAAATAGCTCTTTTAAAAATAGAATTGACCAAGTAGAAAAAAGACACAAAAACTAACTGAAGAAAATAGTTCCTTGAAGAATAAACTAGGACAAGTGAAGGCTAATGACTCTATGAGATATCAAGAATCAGTCAAGCAAAAATCAAATCAATAAAAACAATTAAAATACCTCATTGGAAAAGCAACTGACCTGGAAAATAGATACAGATGAGATAATTTAAGAATTATTAAACTAGGGGCAGCTAGGTTGAGCAGTGGTTAGAGCACCAGCCATGGAGTCAGGAGTAGCTGAGTTCAAATTCGGCCTCATACACTTAATAATTACCTTGCTGTGTGGCCTTGGGCAAGCCACTTAACCCCATTTACTTTGCAAAAGAAAACCCTATAAAAAAGAATTATTAAACTACATGAAAAAAAGAGCCCAAATGTATTTCAAAAAATTTTCAAGGAAACCTGCCCTGATATCCTAAAATCACAGGACAAACAAAATAGTTATTCAAGGAAGCCACTGATCATTTCCTGAAAGGAATCCCCAAATGAAAATTGCAAGGAATATTGTAGCCAAATATGATATTCCACTGAACACACTCTTTCAAAGGAAAATATGTATATTTAATGAAATAGGTGCTTTTTGAAATTTTCCTGATGAAAAAACCAGAACTGAATAGAAAATTTGATTTTCAAACAGGAGACTCAAGAGTTACATAAAAAGTTAAGCAAGGGAAAAGAAAAAGAATGCTATTTAATAAGATTAAACTAATTCCATCCCTACATGGGTGGATGATACTCATAATGTTTGAATATATTAGAGAGAATATTCTTAGACAAAACGTACAACATCAGTTGATATTGATGAGATGATTTAAAAAAGAAATAACACATTTTAAAAAGAGATTCTACTGGGGGAAAAGAGAAGAAGGATGCAGAATGGGATAAATCACATCACATAAAGAGGTGCAAAGGATCTATTAAAATAGGGGGGGAATTAGAGAGGGGAGGAGAATTGTTTGAATCTTTCATTGGATTTGGCTGAAAGAGGGGGAAAAACCATGTCCTCAGTTAGGTTTAGAAATTTATATTACACCTCTGTGAATTAAGAGGGGAAGGGGGAGGGAAAGAGGGACTGATAGAAGGGAGGGAAGGAAGGAGGGCAAAAGCATAAGGGAGAAGGAGAAAGGGGAAAGGACAAAATGAAAACAGAAGACAGGGGATTAATAGAAGAGGGGACAGACTGGGGAAAGTGGGGCTCAGAAGAAAAATAACAGGTGAAGGATGAAAGGGTGAAAGGAGAAAGAAAAGTACAAATGAATGGAAAATAGGAAGGAAGATAATAAAGTTATTAATTATAATAATGAATATGAATAAGATGAACACTCCCATAAAACAGAAGTGGGTAGCAGATTGGATCAAATAAAAATGCGATATTATGTTGTTTATAAGAAATGCATTTGACAGAACTAAGAGAACAATGTACACACTAACAAGTGCACTGTGAGATGATCAACCCTGATGGAAGCAGCTGTTCTCAGTAGTTCAGAGAGCTAGGAAAATCCTATTTGACCAGCTATGGACAATGCTTTCCCCATTCAGAGGAAGAAAAACAAAACAAAACAAAACAAAACAAAACAAAAAATCCTTCAGAATCTGAGGAACAATACATTGACTTAAAAAAAATCTCATATATATATATTTTTATATATATATATATATATATATATATATATATATATATTTCTTTCCCTTAATCCTAATTACTCATACCAAAATTGGCTTACCTGTAAATATGCTTAACAAAAATCTGTAAGTACAATATTAACCTGACTGTTCACTGCCAAGGACCGGGGAGGGATGGGAAGAGAAGGTGGAAGAAAATTTTGTAATTTATAAATGAAGATTAAAAATTTTTCACAATATGAGTTTGGAAAAGTAAAACACCAATAAATTCTTTTTAAAAAATACATTTGAAGCAGAGAGATATATATACAATAAAGGTAAAAGGTTGAGCAGGATATATTATGATTTAGCAAAAGTAAAAAAAAAAGCAGGGGGCTATCCTGATTTAAGAAAAAGCAAAAGCAAAAATTAGATTTCACTAAACAGGATAAGCAAGGAAGCTACATCTTGTTTAAAGTAACCATAACATCCAGTTTTTTAGAGGAGAAGCTGAATGAATTACAAAAAATATAGAGAGTAAAATTATAGTTGTGGGAGAATTCAGCTTTTTTCTCTCAGAATTAGGTAAATCTAACCACAAAACAAATAAGAAGGAATTTAAGGAGGTGAGTAGAATTTCAGAAAAGTTAGATATGACAGAACTCTGGAGAAAACTGAAAAGGAATATGCAGGAATATAACTTTTTTTTTCTCTTCAGAAAATGGAACGTAGACAAAAATGACCATGTATTAGGGCCTAAAAGCCTTGCAAGCAAATGCAGAAAAGGAGAAATATGGAATGCACCATTTTTAGATTCAGATACTGCATCAGAGATGATGCAATAAAATCACATAATAATGGGTCATAGAAAAATCAGCAAATAATTAACTAGAAACTGAATAATCTAATTTTAAAAATTGGATGGATCAACCAAATAATATGATAACCATAATGAGAGTTACTAGTGGAAATTTTTTTATCGCTAAAGGAAAACATGATTAAGTAAGAGAAAGAGGATATCAATGAATTGGACATGCAACTAGAAAAGCTAGAAAAAGAGCAAATAAAAAATCTCCAATCAAATTTCTAATCAGAAATTCTGAAAAAAGAAATAAAAATAATTGAAAGAAAGAAAATTATTGAACTACTAAATAAAGTTAAGATTTAGTTTTATGAGCAAATGATGAAATAGATAAGCCTTTGGTTAACTGGATTTAAAAAAAAAAGAAAGAAGAAAGCCAAATTACCAATATCAAAGAGGAAAAGGGCTAATTTGGCACCAATGAGGAGGAATTTGAAGTAGTATTTTGACAATATTTTGCCCAACTTTGTGTCTATAAAACTGACAATCTTTTTTTTTTTTTATAGGTTTTTGCCAGGCAATGGGGGTGGCTTGACCAAGGCCATACAGCTAGGTAATTATTAAGTGTCTGAGGCTGAATTTGAACTCAGGTACTCTTGACTCCAGGGCCGGTGCTCTATCCACTGTGCCACCTAGCACCCCTAAATCTGACAATGACAATGAAATGGCTGAATATTTAAAAAATATTAATTGCCCAGATTAACAGAGGAGGAAAATAAATAGTTAAATAACTCCAGTTCCAAAAAAAAGAAATTGAACAAACCCTCAATGAAATCCTTAAGAAAATATCTACAGGGATGGATGGATTTCCAATCTAATTCTTTATTAAACTGTTTTAAAAAATTCATAAAATTCTGCCAAATTCCTTCTGACACCAATATAGTTATAAAACAAAGAAAAGTCAAAACAAAGAAAGAAAATTAGAGAGAAATTTCCCTAATGAATAATTGATGCAAAAATTTATGTAAAATATTAACAAACCAATTATGCAAGTTTCTTCTAGAATAATTACAATGATCAGGTAGGATTGGTTCAATATTAGGAAAGCTATTAGCATAATTATCCATACCAGTAACAAAACTAACAGAAATCATATGTATATTTAAATAGACTAAAAAAAATGAAAAAATAAACTCATTCTCATAAAAACACTAAAGAGCATAGGAATAATTCGATTTTTCCTTAAAATGATAAGCAATATTTATCTAAAACCATCAGCAAGTATTATATGTAATGGGGATAAACTAGCAGCACTCCCAATAAAATCATGGATGAAACAAGGATGCCTACTATCACCAGCATCATTCAATATTGTATTAGAAATGTTAACTTTAGCAAGAGAAGAAAAAGAAATTGAAGGAAATAGAAAGGCAATAGTAAAACAAATCTCCCACTGGTTGTAGATGCTATAATAGCATACTTAGAGAATTCTAGAAAAATCTAAAAAAGACTACTTGAAATAATTAGCAACTTTAGTAAAGTTGTAGGATCTAAAATAAACCCACCATAAATTATTGACATTTCTATATGTCTTTTTTAAAGGATTTTTTGCAAGGCAAGGGCATTAACTGGCTTGCCCAATACCACACAGCTAGGTAATTATTAAGTGTCTGAGGCCAGATTTGAACTCAGATACTCCTGACTCCAGGGCCAATGCTCTATGCACTGCACCACCTAACTGCCCCTACATTTCTATATATTTCCAACAAAGTCTAATAGATAAAGCAGAGAAATTCACTTTAAAATCACTATAGAGATTTCCTGCCATGATGGCGGGGAGAAGACAGGCAGAGTTTTAAAGTTTCATGATCTTTCCCCATCTGTGATATGAAAGAAACGTCTTAACCAAAATCCGATCCCCAAAACCCAGAAAGAAAAGCCAGGAGAAAGAACATCTACCTCAGAATTTATTTTCTGTGATCTTGGGTGAGTTTGGGCTCAGAGGTGTGGATCAGCTGAGGATCAATCTGATTAGCAGCGGGTTGGAGCCCCGGAAGCCTGAGGACCTGAAAGCCAGACTTGCTTAATCAGCAGGGCTAGAACCTGGTTGACCACTGGTGTTTGGGTCAACTAGGAAGCAGAGGCATTGGTGTTGGCGCTGAATATCTGGTGCTTGTTGACAGGGATGGGGGGACAGTTCCTGTTCAGGAGAGCAACAGATACCATCCCTGGGCTCCTCTGGTCCAGAGGAACCCCGAATCCATGCCTCCATTGCAGCTGATACCTCTTCCCAGAACAAACACAATTAAAGACTACTTATACTCAAGGCACAGGGGTGTGAGCAGAAGAACCAGCTCACCTGACAATAAGGAGAGGGATAACCGCACCCCAGGGTAGAGCCCACCATTGATTGAAGACAAAAATATTTCACAGCTTTAATCACTCCCTCCAGGCTAAGGTAGAAGGCCTCAATCAAGATCACAGACACTTTGGAGAATGCACAGTGAGCAAATCCTCAAGCACCCCCTACTGGCCAGCTGGAAATATTGCACTCACTGAGTAAAACTTCTAGGGATCCCAACACCACACCTCTGTGAACCAGCCCCTCCCCAACTCAAGGACTTAGCAAAATGAAGAAAGTTCAGCAGAAAGGTGGATCCATAGAAAAATTCTTGGAAGGAAAAGACCCTAACTCAGAGAGACCTAGAACCTCTGAGGAGAATATGATCTGGTCTCCAGCACAGAAAGACTTCCTTGAAGAAATAAGGAAGGAGTTTGAAATTTCAATTGGAAAATTTGGGAGAGTCAATTAACACCTTACAACAAGAAATGAAATCATTGGAAAATACAATTGGACAAATACAAAGTGAGAATAATTCTCTCAGATCCTCAATTGGGCAAATGCAAAAGGAAAATAATTCTCTCAAAAGCTCAGTTGGTCAAATGGAAAGCTCTTTCAAAAACAGAATTGATCAATTGGAAAAGGAGTTGTAAAAGGTAAATGAAGAAAAACCCACTCTAAAAAAAAGAATGGAGTCTGCAGAAACAAATGCCTTCTTGATACATAAAGAGCCTGTGAAACAAACCAAAAACTAGAAAAAAAAGAAGAAAATATAAAATACCTCAGCAGCAAAACCACTGACCTTGATAATAGATTTAAGAGGGGCAGCCTGAGAATTATTTGACTTCCTGAAAACATTGAAAAGAAAAAAAATCCTGGACTTAATATTAAAGGATTGAGAGATGGAAAATTGTCCTGATATCATGGAAACAGAGGGCAAAGTATTTATTGAAAGAATACATCAATCCTCTCTGGAAAGAGATCCTAAAATGAAAACACTGAGGAATTTTGTCATATTCCAAAACTATCAGATAAAAGTGAAAATTCTTCAAACAGTCAGAAAGAAACAATTTAAGTACCAAGGAGCCATGGTAAGAATTTCACAGGACCTGGCTGCATCAACATTAAGGGATCAAAGGACCTGGAATGAGATATTCTGAAGAGTAAGGGGATCTTGGAATGTAGGCAAGAATCCACTATCCCACAAAGCTGATACTTCTTTTTTCCCAGGGGAAAAGATGGACATTTAAGGAAATGGAAGAATTCCAAAAATTCCTGATGAAAAGACCAGAGCTAAATAGAAAATTTGGACATCAAACAGGAGGTTCAAGTGACACATGAAAAGGCTAAAATTAAAGGGGAGTGTAAAGAAAAAACAACTGCTATTCACTAAGGTGAAACTGGCTATATCCCAGCATGGGCAAAAGATTCTCATAATTCTTGATAATTGCATCTCTAATGGAGAGAATATTCCTAGCCAGAAGTGATGGACACTCATGACTTATCCATGAGACTATTATGCAATAGCATGAAATTGGCTATAACCCTACTTGGAAGAAAGACACTAATAACTCTCAAGAATTGTGAATCTATTAGATAGAATGTACTTAGCTGGAAGTGATGGATACTCAGAATTTTCTATGACTCAAATAGAATGATTTAAAAACACCTGCTGCTTTAAAAGGGGAGACAGGAAGGACATGGGAGGAGGGAAGGGCTGGAATGGGGTAAATCACATTACATTGGGAGGTACAAAAACCCCTATGGTTATAGAGGGGAAGAAGGGAGGAGATGAGAAACACCTGAATCTTCCTCTCATAAGACTTGGCTTAAAGTTAATTTACACACACACTCAGTTAACTTAAAAAAACTAACCTTTCAAGGATTAAAAGGGGAAAAGTGGAGGGGGGGATGGAGAAAGGGAGGGGAAGAAAAAAGGGGAACTAACAGCAGGAAGGGAAGGGCAAAGAGAAAAAGGGAAAGGGGGAAAGAAAGGGCAGGTGGGTGGATATAGGAGGGCAAACACACTGAAGGGGTTGGTATTCAGAAAGAAAATACTGGGGAGTATGGATAAGGGGGAAAGGGGAAAATACAAACAGAGGGAAGATAGCATGGAGGGCAATAAAGAGTTAGTAATTTTAACTTTGAATGTGAATGGGATGAACTCTCTCTTAAAACATTGGCAAATAGCAGAGTAGATTAAAAACCAGAATTGTCCAATATCCTTCTTACAAGAAACTGATTTGAAGCAGAGAGATACATATAGAGTAAAGGTTGGAGAAAAATATATTTCGCTTCAGCTGAAGTGCAAAAGCAGGGATAGCAATTCTTATCTCAGACAAAGAGCTGCAAAAATAGATAGTATTAAAAGAGATAAGGAAGGAAACTATATCTTCCTAAAGGGTATCATAGACAATAAATTGATTTCAATACTGAATATATATGCACCCAATGGAATAACATCCAAATTTTTAGATGATAAGCTGAAAAAACTACAGGAAGACATAGACATCAAAACTCTACTAATGGGAAACCTCAACCTCCCACTCTCAGATCTAGAGAAATCAAATCATAAGATAAACAAGAAAGAAATTAAGGAGGTAAATAGATTGTTAGAAAAGGTAGATATGTTAGACTTATGAAGAAAATTGAATGGGGATAGAAAGGAATATACTTTCTTTTCTGCAATACATCACACTCACACAAAAATTGATCATGTACTAGGGCATAAAAACCTAATGATCAACTGCAGAAAGTGAATAGTGAATAGTGAATACATCTTTCTCAAAACACAATGAAATAAAAGCCATGTACAATGTCGGGCAAGGGAGATGTAGATCCAGAACTAATTGGAAACTGAGTGACCTTTTTTTAAAGAATGAGTCACTCAAACAACAAATTATAGAAAGAATTAATTACTTTATTAATTTTTATTATTTTTATTAATTTATTAATTATTTAATTATTTTGTCCTATATAATGCCTATGTGATTCACTCAAAGCTGTTGTCAGGATTATAATATATCTTTAAATGCTTACATGAATAAATTAGAGAAAGAGGAAATCAATGACCTAAATATGCAAGTAAAAAAAAAACTAGAGAAAGAACAAATTAAAAATCCCAAATCAAAAACCAAATTAGAAATTCTAAAAAGTAAGGGAGAAATTAATAAAATATAAAGCAAAAACTTCTGAATTAATAAGTAAAATCAAAAGTTGGTTTTATGAAAAAAATAATATTCGATTAAAAAAAAGAGAGAGAAGAAAACAAAATTCCTAGTATCATAAATGAAACAGTAAACAACACCAATGAGGATGAAATTAAAGTAATAATTCAAAATTATTTTGCATAATTACATGTCAATAAATTTGACAATCTAAGTGAAATGGATGAATATATACAAAAATATAAGTTGCCCAGGTTAAATGATGAGGGGATTAAATAACAAAACAACTCTAGCTCAGAAAAATAATTTCAACAAGCCATCATTGAACTCCCTAAGAAAAAAATCCCCAGGGCCTGATAGATTCACAAGTGAATTCTACCAAACATTTAAGGAACAGTTGGTTTCAATTATCTATAACCTCTTTGGAAAAATAGGGAAGAAGGAACTCTTCCTAACTCTTTTTATGAAAATAATATGGTCTTTGTGGAAGAGTTAAAACAGAGAAAGAAAATTATAGACCTATCTCCCTGATGAATATAGGTGCAAAAATCTTAAATAAAATCTTAGCAAAACGATTACAACAAGTTGTCACTAGGATAATACATTTTGACCAAGTAGGATTCATCCCAGGAATGCAAGGCTGGTTCCTTATTAGGAAAACTGTTGATATAGTCAATTATATCAACAACAAACCTATCAGAAATTATATGATCATATCAATAGATGCTGAAAAAGCTTTTGACAAAACATAGCACCCATTCCTACTAAAATCACTAAAGAGTGTAGGAATAAATGAACTGTTCCTTAAAATAATAAGCAGTATGTATCTGAAACCATAAATAAGCATTATAATCAATGGGGAGAGGCTAAAGGCATTACCAATAAGATCAGTGGTGAAACAACGATGTCCACTATCACTACTGCTATTCAATATCATATTAGAAATGTTAGCCTCAGCAATTAGAGAAGAAAAAGAAATCGAAGGAATTGGAATTGGGAGGAAGAAACAAAGCTCTCACTCTTTGTAGATGACATGATGGTATACCTAGAAAATCCCAAGTATTCATCCAAAAAAACTACTGGAAACAATTACAATTTATCAAAGTTGCAAGATATAAAATAAAATCTCATAAATCCTCTACTTTTCTATATATGACTAGCATGCTACAGCACGAAGAGCTAGAAAGAGAAATCCCATTCAAAGTAACCTCAGACAATATAAAATACCTGGGAGTCTATTTGCCAAGGCACACTCAGAAGCTTTTTGAAAACAATTTTAAAACACTTCTCACACAAATTGCTTCAGATTTAAAAAAAACTGGGCAAACATTAACTGTTCATGGATAGGTTG